>NC_047115.1:4270635-4570635 GCF_902500255.1 Thalassophryne amazonica | reverse complement strand
AGCCATTATTCAGAGTCCCGGTGGCGATAAGTTCTATGCCTGCCCACAGTGTGACATGACTTTCAGGACATCGATGCAGCTAAACAAACATCAGGTAAGTCACGTCAAGGAGCTGCTGGACAGCTACACGCCGGGGAAGGAGAACCTCGGCGAGACCTCGTCTGACCTCAAGATCCGCCTCAAGCTCTGCTCTCGTGACAAACCAAACTTCTACACCCTGTGCAAGAACAGCCGGCGCCGCCGAGGAGGACGGGGCGCCGGCAAAGGAGCTCCAGTTCTGTCCGAAGAAGAAGAGGACGAGGAGGAGGAGGACGACGATGAGGAAGAAGAGGAGGACGAAGGGGATGTCATTGGAGGAGGAGCCGGAGGTCACAGCTGCAGTCAGTGTGGTAAGCGGTTCAGTGACACGGCCAGACTGGTTCGGCATCAGCAGACCCACAGAGCAGCGACGGGCAGCGGGCGAGGGAAGCAGCACAGCAAGGTGGGACTGTCTGTGGCCAAAACTAAAACGTACACATGCCAGGCCTGCAACAAGACCTTCATGCACTCGTCCAGCTTCTCCCGCCACAAGAAGGCCCACATGGATGAGGAGCAGCGCCAAATTCCGGCTCCAAACAGGCGTCGGAAGATACCCGTCGTGGATGAGACTGCTCCGCTGGAGTCTGACTCGGAGTGACATCAACCAGGTCTGGACTGGTTAGGACCTGTTCTGGACAAGTTCATATTTGGAAAAGTTCTGGACCAGTTTGGGACAGATTGTTGTCCAGATTCTGACATCTGGTACTGGTTGGCTCTTCCTTTGGTGTAGATAGAGACAGGTTGCCCATATTTGGTTATAAACAATCCATAAATAATTGTGCTTAAGGATGGGATTAGATTTAAAGTGGTATTCTCCTGGCCCCGCCCCTCCTATTGGACAGATTACACATGGACACTTGACACTCCATTTCCCATCAGCCACTTGGCAAGAGGGAGTGTACAGAGCTTCTTTAACCGCACCCACTCCACGTAAACATGGTACAGATGGCAGACGGGCAGCCAGCGCCTGGTTTCTGTCAGACTCTCAAAGCATTATGGGACACTGAACTCGTCTGAACAATAAAAAGTGTTGATGCAGTTTGTACTTTTGTTTTTGTGATTTCACTTTAATTGGAGAGCAGCATGCCCTTAGTAACCACAGGAACCAATCACAGTGCAGGTGTGAGAGTGTTGACCAATCAGATTTTGTCTTTCCACAAAATACAAAAGCAGTTTTAAAATGTCTATCAGGATGTTTTTTAGGTTCTACTTTAACATTTTGTTCTTTAATTCAACAGTCACATTAGGAAAGTCAATAACTGACATTCATCATTGAACCAACAACCTCAGGCGGGTTCTGGACTGGTTTAATACTCCAGCGGTCAGTTAAAATGGATTAAAAACCCTAAGTTTAATCTCTGCATGTGAGTTCTTGTTTTAGTTTTCATCACTTCATTGAAGAAAATAACCTCACTGATGACAGATGGTTTTATGGGTTCTGTTCGGATGGCGACTGTCGGGGCCGTTTCATTGGCCGTTCTGTTCTGGTCTTTGTGATTGGCTTATTAATGCTGTGCTCTGATTGGCCAGGGTCTGTTTACGGCTGTAGGCTTCACCCACAACACTGAGGATTCACAGTTCTGATTGGCTCTTTGATGTTTAAATGTGTTAAAAGGTGAAATCCAAGTCGTCTTAAAGTTGGTCAGAAGGGCCGGGGCCTACAGTGTGCATGAAGATGTGCACATTCCATCGTACTTTTTTCAGTTCATGTTTGGGTAAACTGGAACAATGTTGTAATATATATATATATATATATATATATATATATATATATACATAACACAAATCACATTTAATGTAATTGACAGATTTAAAAAAGTGTTGTTTCCATAGCAACGGCTTGATTTGCCGGCAGCAGTTAAAAACTTGAATGCTTAAAAACTTAAATGTCATTTTCAGGTCTAAACTCTGATGTCAGACTGGATGAGGAGTTGTTCATCCATATCGATCATTACAATCCGGCTTTTAACCAACATTTTTTTCATGTTTAGATAAAACTCCTCCCACTAAATCCAGGTGACAGTTGAGATCCCCGTTTCTTGTCCTCCACCAGCTTTTGGATGAGCATAAAAGTCTGAGCAGCGTTGGATTTGTTGAGGACTTAATTTAATTATTTATAAATGTTTGGTGGCACAAACATGCCGCCCCCCCCCCCCCCCCCCTTTTGTTTTAATTCCCACTTTCATCCTTTATTCATCTTTTGTGCACTTACTCCATGCTGTGTCCCCCCTGGGTTCGCCTGCAGAGTAGGTGTCCATTGTATCGTGTTTGCCCATAGTTTAAAAAAAAAAAAAAAAAAAAAAACAGTTGACATGTTTAGTCTCGTTTTGTAATAAACATTCAAAAGAAGTTTGCACTGTGTTTTCCTTTTCTTCGGACTGATCAAAACCCCTCAGGTCTGAGAGAATCTCCTTGAAGTCACCTGACATCTGCAGATAGGTGGAGCCTGTGTGTCTTTAGACGGCTGTACCGTGGGATCGTCTTTAGATAGGTGTAACTTTCTCCATTTGCTCTATTGAGATATCTATAATCCCTTGCGTGCCAGAGAGTTACTGCAGTCTAAACATAGAGAATCCACATGACAATTGCAAATGAACATTATACGACCAAAATGTATTTTATACTTTTTATCATGTTAAGAGATTGCTGCATGAAACTCTGAAAACTTGCGAAAACAAATATTCCAAATAACCTGTGTCTACTATGTTTAATCTGCATGGATTTTCATGAATGCAAACCGAATTTCAGACATATTACAAAGCTTCCTCTTCTGGTAGACAAAGGCACAAACTGGAAATGAGACAAAAAAATCTCCCCAGTGGATAAAAAGCCACAAACCGGACAGCATTGTCGTAAAAAGCCACAAACTGATGGTAGACGTATTGTCACGGTTTGGGACCGGGTTGCGTGTTGGACCCAAAAGCAGGAGCAGTAAGGCAGACACGGGGAGTTAGCCAAAAGTTTATTGAACCAAACAAGGGAGAACTGCGCATTAGACAAGACAGACGGGGCAACTAGACTGGAACCAGGAACTGACTGGATTGGGACCAATGGGAAACCTGTAACTGACAGGATTGGAACCAACAGGAAACCAGGAACTGACAAGGCTGGACCATAACCCGGGACTGACTGGACAGGGACCACGTGAAGAGAGCCTGTGGAGCTACTGGGGCTGGATGAACTGCAATGGAGATGAGAGGGCTGGTATGTGCAAGAGCACACCTAGACATAAATACACCAGTACAAACTTAAATAGTTCCTTCAGGGTAGGAGTCAGGATCAAAGTTCAACTGCAGTTCAGGAATGAAGTTCAAAAGATAAAAATAGAGTTCAAACCCAAAGTTCAGTTCAAATTCTAAGTTCAACAGATGAGAATATTATTCAAAACTTAAGTCCAGTTCAAAGTTCAGGATCGAGTCTCAGTGTGTTCAGTATTTCTGTTCTGCATGACAATTCCCCAGAGGCACGCCCATGTGACTGGCAGATAGAGTCGGGTGAAGGCTCAGGTGAATGCAGGAACAAACTGTCTGTTCTCTGTGTGCTGCACTCATATAACCAGTTACATTTATCTCAGGGATTTAGCTGTTGAGATGTGATCAGTAAGTGGATCTGCTCACAGAAGACACCAAAATGATTAAACAGTTCAGTTTGTAGAAAACTTCATTTCAGTGCTCACTGTTCCAGAACCGGCACAGACGGGGTTAACCGTGACTACTGAATAACCGCTGATCACTTTGCAGCGCAGAATAGATTGGATGCTGATAATTAGCAGCTGACTAATGTGAGACACAACATGAGAAAAAAACAGGAGGAAGCCGGTAAATACATCAAGGTATAAGCACTACGGCAGGTGGACATGGCCTTGGAATAGGCATGAATGATCCACTTAAAATACAGAAGTCAAGTTTAGAGCTAGAACTCATAAGACAATGAATACTTATTGATGACTGAAACATTACAATCCCAAGGCGTAAGAAATACACTGACAGTTATATCTGAGGCAGAAACCTCAGAGGAAATAAAGACTACATGAAGTCCGAACGCTTAATAGAGAAATCCCCATTAATTAAGTCCAGGGACCTGGAAGCTCCACTCTAATGCTCTCTAAGCCTGGAATACCACTGGAGTAAAAACACGCAGAGTTACATTCTGCGCCTGGAAGCGGCTGTGAAGAAATAGTAAGAATTATATGGTGCCTGGACATGGAAGCCCACAGCGGAGGAGTTCGACAGTACGTTCGGAGCGCGGAGGCTCCAGTCTGGAAAAATGAAAAGCTTGGAGGTTCACAGCGGAAAAAAAATCAGAGCTTCAGTAGTGGCGACGGAACGCCAAACAAAACAGAAGATAAAGGTTACCGGCTGAGAGCGATGGTATGGCACAGCTGGCACCCGTGGCAACCCGGTTCCGACCAGGAGGAACGCAGAGGTTCTTCAGGAGATGGTGAGGTAGGTGAGGAAAGAATCTGGCCCCGAACCGGACAAAGCGCCATGGTTAAATGCAGAACGATGATGAGCTACCATCAGATTCAGCTGCGAGGCTCCACTCTGCAGAATGAAAGTCAGCTGTGAGACGCCGCTCAGTCACTCCATGCACTGACTTGACAGATGGGGCGGGGCCCATGAGTAACATGACAGGTTGGAGCAGAGCCCTGACGTAATCCACAGCTGACATACCCGTGGCCACTTCACACAGCAGCTCCACCTCAACTTCACCTGGGAACACAGACAGACAAACCAGCAGACCAGGGGCAAACCACAACAGCACCCCCCCCCTCAAGGGAGACCCTGGGTGACTCACCAAGCCGGAAGCAGGAACCCCAGAGGAAGAAGGCAAGACGACCACAGGGTGGGAGACGAAGACGTGCGGTTATTATGCGACCTCTTCTAGAGCCCACGACGGAGAAGATGCCATGCAACCCACCAGGGTCCACATAGGAACAGGAGTCCCAGGGCCCATGACGGAGACGTTGCCGTGCGACCCTCCAGGGTCGATGGGGGACTGGAACGACCCTCCAGGGCCCACGATGGAGAAGCGCCGTGCAACCCTCCAGGATCCACGGGGAACTGGAATGATCCTCCAGGGCCCACGATGGAGAAGTGCCGTGCGACCCTTCAGGGTCCACTGGGAAACAGGACTGGAACCTCAAGGCCCTCCAGGGCCCACGACGGAGAAGGTGCCGTGCAACCCACCGGGGTCCGAGGCGGAGCCGAAAAAAAATTAAACAGGAGCCCCACGACCCCCCAGGGCACACGACGGAGACAGGTGCCGTGCGACCCCAAGAGGCCTGAGGCGGAAATAAAAAACAAAATGGGAGTGGTCTGCAGAGGGACAAGCTGGCAGAGAACAAACTCCACACAGGGAAGGTGGAGTGGAAATCCAGGGAGGAGGACAGGGAATCAAAAACAAGACATGACTAGGCTGAAACACATGGGGAACTGACTGGGCTGGTCTGGGAAACCAGGGAAAACTAGGACTGGCCTGGGAACCGAGAAACACTAAGGACCAAGGACTGGTTTGGGAACCAACAAGCACACAGGACAGGTCTGGGAACCAGGAAACACCAAGGACTGGTCTGGGAACCAGGAAACACCAAGGATGGGTCTGAGACCCGGGAAACACCAAGGACTGGTTTGGGAACCAAGAAACACACAGGACTGGTCTGGGAACCAGGAAACACTAAGTACTGGCTGGTCTAAGAACCTGGAGAGATAAAGACAGTGCTGGTCTGGGAGTCTAGGGACATAGGACTAGGACTGGTGTGAAACCAGGAGAACACAAAACTATGGACCAGAAAAACAGACTGGACCCAAGACAACCCCCCCCCCCACCCCCCGCTACCCCAGAGGACATTTACAATCAAACCCTGGAGCAGCAGAGGGAGGAAAAAGAAAAAAACAAACTCAGGACCCAGGGCAGCCACCCCAGAGGACATTCACGATCAAACTTTGGGGCAGCACTCCCACGACCGTGAAAAATGACGCCAAGGTCACCAATGGGGGTGATGCTTCCCAGGGGACATTTACAATCAAACCCCAGGAAGCACTCCCACGACCCAGGCTGACGAGTCCCACGGTCACCAGTGGGAAAAGGAGTAACCACCCAGAAAAGAAGAAACCAGGGAACTAGGAAAAAAGCGGCATAGGAGCCCAAAACAAGATCAGGAAGGGGCCAAAGACTAGAACAGACCAACCTAGGGACAAACTAAGGATCTCGGAAGGGATCTAGGACAGGACTAGGAACTGACTAGAAAAAAAAACAGACCAGAAGACTTGAACCAACTAGGGAAACAAACCAGGACCAAGAACTGACTAAAAAAAAAACACGAGCTGACAAGAACAGGAGACTAAGGAACTAACTAGACTAAAAATGGACAAGGGACTACACTAAGAACTGACAAAGACTATGAATGAGGAGGAACAAACAAGGGACAGACTAGAACCATACTGCTCCTGCTGGGTCAGAGGTTATGGCCAGAGTCTTCTATCACAGTGTTGGTGTTGGACCCAAAAGCAGGGTCCAACACAGACAGACAAACCAGCAGACCAGGGGCAAACCACAACATGTAGCCTGACAACCAGCCCTGAATTGGGGCCAGATACTGGCCTCGCTCTCTCCTAGCCTGTAACTGGTTGGCGGCCCTGGCGCTGAGGTCAGCCTCATATTGATGTGGCGCGAGCACTGCTCTCTTATTGGTCGTTTAGGAGAGGAAAATCTCAGTCCAAAATGGAGGCCAGTATTGGTCCAATTCATAGCCGGGCCAGTTCTCGGGCTAGTTGGGCTATGTAGATGAAGCCGCAAACTAGAAATGGCATGAATTGATTTGATCCACCAACATCAATAGACTTTTGCTTAATGATTCCCTTATTGGTCCTTCAGAGCGGCCGTTGTTTTTGAGTGTGTTTGTCGGGAAAATGATCATTTCTCTATGTTGATTACAGACCCTGCAGCGCCTCTGTAATCGACCTCTTCTGTAACAGTTTTGCTTTGAAGCTTGACCCAACGAAGCAGTGCTCCGATCCACTGCTTCATTGGTTCTCTGCTTCGATGCTTTTCAGAAGTGGCAAGTCCGCATCTTAACTCCTCTCAAAGCCATTTAAAGATGTCAATCGTGAGTCACTTTGCTCTCTGCCAAGTCAAGTTAGAATTCTGCTGGAATTAATACGAGTAACTTCAAAGCGAGTCGCCGTTTTAAATCAAATGACGCCTCTTTCCAAATAAAATACAAGCAGTAAACTACAATCAACTTTTTTCCTCCCAAAATGAGACGTCCAGTGTTCTGTATGAACTGCATTGATGCTGATGCACAATGGTATGGAGTTAAATTTGTGCCATTAATGTCTGAAAGGAAATGCTTTTAAGAAAACTACAGATTTTATTTATTTCTATTTATGTCTAGAGATCAAGGATCCAGTGACCAATTTCATATTATTTACTTAAAATGCTGGTGACATCAAAACCTGTAAAGTCTACTTTTAGTACAAAGAAAATTCACAGGAGGTATTGATAAGGAATTGCATCGATATCAGTAAAATCTTATCAGTTCCCATCCCTAGACCTAAATGACATGAGATGCTGAAGAGCTTTGCTCGTTCATGTCTGCAACACACACACACACACACATATTACTCTGGAACAAACAGTGTTGTTAAGGACAATAATCACGATGTTAAAGAGCAAACCACTTTCCCCAGGAACGACATGAACAGGAAGTGGGGAGAATCCAAGATGGCGGAGTGAGCGGTCACATTTTGCAGGCTCTGGTATTCAAGTTTTTCTTCCAGTCCTTGAATGCAAACTTGTGTGCATTTTACAACTTTTAGTGGTTCATCTGGAAACCTTTGAAAACTTTGTGGACAGAATATGAAGTCTGCAAGATTTTTAATTAGTTTTTGTCAAGTATAAGCGAGCCAGTCGCAATGGATGACCACGACTATCACCTGGACGCTCTCCCCAGTGAGAGTGACCATGGAGACAATGATGCTGAAAGCATTGAAATCGATGGACAGGCATCTAAGGTTGATAACATCAACCAGGCACACACTCTGATCAAATCTGTCCATCCTAAAAAGAATAAGAAGGGTAACAAAAATCCTCAACGGTGAATATATCGGCGAGACCATTCTGTTAGCGGTTAATTCACTCATGAAGAAAACGGATACAATTTCAATTTATTTTCATTTATATAGCACCAAATCACAGCACAGTTGCCTCAAGGCACTTTACACAAGTAAGGTCTAACCTTACCAATCCCCAGAGCAACAGTGGTAAGAAAAAAACTCCCTCTGAGGAAGAAACCTCAAGTAGACCAGACTCAAAGGGGTGACCCTCTGCTTGGGCCATGATACAGACACAAATTACAGAACACAGTAACATAGACTGAACTCTTGCTAAAGTTTGATTAACGGATTGAAGGCAGCACTGCTGCTGTCGTGAACAAGGAAAGCATTGATGGTCTGCAGAAAAAGGTCAATGAGCTTCAGGAAGAAAAAACAGCTGAAGGAATCTGTGGCAGCACAAGCTTGATACAAAAGGAGGTGGAATCTGAGGATAAATGGCTTAAGCAGAAAAAGATGTGGAGTACATCAGAGAGGTGGTCACTGGCAATTTTGACAAGAGTGGTGCCCGTTTCAGTAGAGCGGCTTCATGACATGGTCGACTCTGTACATCACATGGGCAAAAGGGCGACCCCACCACATGAAATAACGCTCTGAGATCAGTAATTATCCAGTTAATGGCGAGGACGCTTCGGGACAACATCTAGAGGAGGTCCGAGAATGCCAGGGTCTGTCAAGAAATGCATATCCACTTGAAAGAAGATTTCTCCAAAGAAGACAGGGAAGCTCACAAGAAGCTGTGGCCGCTGGTGCGGGATGCCAGAGAGAGAGGGCAGAGAGCTTTTCTGAGGGAAGGATATGCATTGATGAACAACAGGAGAGTTGACTCCAAACAGACAGAACTCATCGTCTGGAAAGTTTTTTTCTAATTCTCCTATTCAGTTTGAACGGTATGATGCACCTTATTTGACTGTAGTTAAGGACAAGAACTCTCTATCCTGCGCATCTTATGATTCAGTGTTCTACTTAAAAACTTTTCAGGTATATTATCTTTTATTTCCTTAAATGCAAGGGGGCTTAAACACAATGTGAAGTGAAAAGCTCTTTTGTGAGGAGCAAAAAGCTAGTTGTGTTTGTCTACAAGAAACGCATTCTGCTGAAGATGTTAATTTTTGGAGGTTACAGTGGGGTGATTCCATTCTTGTCAGCCACAGAACGTCTCACACAGCTGGTGTTAACAGATTTTCTGGTAAAATAATTAAACATGTTAGTGATACAAACGGGCATTGGTTGATAGTAATAGCAGAAATTAATGATGAAAACTTAATTATGTGTCGGACGCAGCTCGGAGAACCGACCAGCGTTTGAAGGACCCAGTATGAAATAAGCAGAGCACGGTACAAAGGCTAACTGAATTTAATACATAACAGTGATGTGATACAAAACGACAAAAGAGTGTGCGGTCTGGCGTGGTGGTGATACGGTGCGCTCCCAGCAGCGCTAACGGTCCGGAGCCAGAAGCCGTTCGGACCCAAGGACCCCGCGACACCCCCCAGGTGGCCGCAACAAACCGAGTCTGTGAAAGAAGGAACCATTATGTGAGTCCACACTCTACACACAGAGAGACCACTTAAAGGTGTACATAAACAGCAAACACTTCCTGGCTTAATTACTAATCAGCTTCCCAACCTGCAGGCATGGAACATCCAGTTCACAAAACTCCACTGCAGTGGAAGCCGATACATGACTAACGTACAGCTCAATATAATAAGGTGTGAGGGACACCACATTTACTGACTGTATAAACGTTAGTCACAAAATCTAACGTACCTCAGGAAGTGTGTTGACGAGCGTGAGACCTCACCCCCTCCTCTTTCACAGACCGTGCATCAAACCCTGGACGTTCTCTGCATCCACTGATGATGAGATGGCTCCCGAGACGACGATCTCACCCGTCTGGTCACAAGGTCGAGTCTCTGGCAAATACACACTGTATACTCCAGTCTTAAATGCCACCATGTTCCAATCCATATAGATGCACCACAGCTGTGAGTCCTGACGAGCCGCAGGTGATCAGGGTGAGGTCCTGATAACCTCAGCAACACAGCCACTCAGTCCCAAATGCAAGCCACCTGGAAGGAAAAACAAAAGACAGAAACAAAAAGGCAGCCAGGCCCCCCCAGCCATACAACATTAATTTTAGTGTTTAGGGTTACAAACGAAAAGGGGCAAAAATAGGACATTGATTTCTGACTTATGTAAATGTTTTATAGATAGTATGCATTCTTATTCAACTGATAAACTCATAGTTGGGGGTGATTTTAACTTGGTGCCTATCAGGCGTGGCACAAACCGGATGGACACAAATGCAAGCTCACAAGACTGATAAAGTTCAAATGGTTTAGTACCAAGCAGGGGTTCGGTACATGGGTGGTCCAGCAGCGAGGTAAAGGTAGCAAAAAGGTGAGAGGCTGAGATGTGGTACAATAAACAGGCACAGGTCAAAAAACACAGTGTAAGGGCTGTAAGAGGCAAGGCAAAATCAAGGTCAAAAAACAAGGCAGAGTCAAAATACATGCAGGCAAAAACAGCAATGTGATGTTTTAAATCCCTTTGCATCACTTTACCACGCAATGACGCAACCGACAGGCGTGGAAAAACTCACGCATGCACATGAGGGTTCAAGCTTGTCTGACGCAATCACACGTGATTCAAATCCATATGGTTTTTGAAAAAAATAACAAGGTCGGATACTTTTCTAATAGATCTCGTATAACCTGGGCAATGCACTGATCTCTTCCTGTACTCCAATGCCCTCTCCATCAATGTCAGAGCTAACCTCTGGTTCTCTGAGGTAGAAGTGTTGGCGCGACAAAGCCTCAGCATAAACATTCTGAGAACCAGGGCGATATTTTAACGTGAGGTCAAATGCAGCCAATTCGGGCACCCATCTCTACTCCGTCGCTCCCAACTTTGCCTGTCTTTGTCTGTCTCTGTGTTTGTCTCTGTCTCTGTGTCCGTCTCTCTCTGTGTTTGTCTCAGTCTCTGTATTTGTCTCTGTGTCTGTCTCTGTGTCCATCTCTGTATCTGCCTCTGTGTTTGTCTATGTGTCCGTCTCTGTGTTTGTCTCTGTGTCAGTTTTTGTGTCCGTCTCTGTGTTTGTCTCTGTCTCTGTCAGTCTCTGTGTCCGTCTCTGTCTGTCTCTGTCCGTCTCTGCGTTTGTCTCAGTCTCTGTGTCTGTCTCTGTGTCCATCTCTGTATCTGCCTCTGTTTCCGTCTCTGTGTTTGTCTCTGTGTCCGTCTCTGTGTTTGTCTCTGTGTCTGTCACTGTCTGTGTTTGTATCCGTCTCTGTGTTTGTCTCTGTCTCTGTCCGTCTCTGTGTTTGTCTCTGTCTCTGTGTCTGTCTCTGTTTTTGTCTCTGTCTCTGTGTCCGTCTCTGTGTTTGTTTTTGTGTCCGTCTCTGTGTTTGTCTCTGTGTCTGTTTGTCTCTGTGTCCGTCTCTGTGTTTGTCTCTGTGTCAGTTTCTGTGTCCGTCTCTGTGTTTCTCTGTGTCTGTCACTGTCTCTTTGTGTCTGTCTGTGTTTGTCTCTGTGTCTGTGTTTGTCTCTGTGTCTGTCTCTGTGTCTGTCTCTGTTTTTGTCTCTGTCTCTGTGTCCGTCTCTGTGTCCGTCTCTGTGTCAGTTTCTGTGTCCGTCTCTGTGTTTCTCTGTGTCTGTCACTGTCTCTTTGTGTCTGTCTGTGTTTGTCTCTGTCCGTCTCTGTGTCTGTCTCTGTGTTTGTCTCTGTGTCTGTCACTGTCTCTGTTTGTCTGTCTGTGTCCGTCTCTGTCTCTGTATTTGTCTCTGCGTCTGTCTCTGTGTCCGTCTCTGTGTTTGTGTCTGTGTTTGTTTTTGTGTCAGTCTCTGTGTTTGTCTCTGTGTCCGTCTCTGTGTTTGTCTCTGTCAGTTTCTGTGTCCGTCTCTGTGTTTCTCTGTATCTGTCACTGTCTCTGTTTGTCTCTGTCCGTCTCTGTGTTTGTCTCAGTGTCAGTCTCTGTGTCTGTCTCTGTGTCTGTCACTGTCTCTGTTTGTCTGTCTGTGTTTGTCTCTGTCTCTGTGTTTGTCTCTGTCTCTGTGTCCATCTCTGTCTCTGTATTTGTCTCTGTGTCCGTCTCTGTGTTTGTCTCTGTCTGTCTCTGTGTCCGTCTCTGTCTCTGTGTTTGTCTCTGTGTTTGTTTCTGTGTCCATCTCTGTATCTGCCTTTGTTTCCGTCTCTGTGTCCGTCTCTGTGTTTGTCCGTCTCTGTGTCCATCTCTGTGTCTGTCTGTTGTCTGTGTCCATCTCTGTTTGTCTCTGTGGCCGTCTCTGTGTTTGTTTCTGTGTCCATCTCTGTGTTTGTCTCTGTCTGTCTCTGTGTCCTTCTGTGTTTGTCTCTGTGTCAGTTTCTGTGTTTGTCTCTGTGTCTGTCACTGTCTCTGTGTTTGTCTCTGTGTCCGTCTCTGTGTTTGTCTCTGTCTGTCTCTGTGTCCGTCTCTGTGTTTGTGTCCGTCTCTGTGTCGGTCTCTGTGTCTGTCTCTGTGTCCGTCTTTGTCTCTGTCTGTCTCTGTGTCTGTCTCTGTGTCTGTCTCTGTGTCCATCTCTGTGTTTGTCTCTGTGTCCGTCTCTGTTTGTCTCTGTCTGTCTCTGTCTCTGTGTTTGTCTCTGTGTCCTTCTCTGTGTTTGTCTCTGTCTCTGTGTCCGTCTGTGTTTGTCTCTGTGTCAGTTTCTGTGTTTGTCTCTGTGTCTGTCACTGTCTCTGTGTTTGTCTCTGTGTCCGTCTCTGTGTTTGTCTCTGTCTGTCTCTGTGTCCGTCTCTGTGTCTGTCTCTGTGTCCGTCTTTGTCTCTGTCTGTCTCTGTGTCCATCTCTGTGTTTGTCTCTGTGTCCGTCTCTGTTTGTCTCTGTGTCTGTCTCTGTGTCCGTCTCTGTGTTTGTCTCTGTGTTTGTGTCCGTCTGTGTTTGTCTCTGTCTCTGTGTTTGTCTCTGTGTCCGTCTCTGTGTTTGTCTCTGTCTCTGTTTGTTTCTGTGTCCATCTCTGTATCTGCCTTTGTTTCCGTCTCTTTGTCCGTCTCTGTGTTTGTCTGTCTCTGTCTCTGTGTCCGTCTCTGTGTCCTTCTCTGTGTCTGTTTCTGTCTCTGTGTCTGTTTCTGTCTCTGTGTCCGTCTCTGTGTCTGTCTCTCAGGAGGCTCTGAGATGACTCTGAGGAGCTGCTTCAGTGATGTCCACATAACTTGATGCACTTCCGGCATTTTGGATCTGTGTGTGTGTGTGTGTGTGTGTGTGTGTGTGTGTGTGTGTGTGTGTGTGTTCAAAACTTTCAAACTGTCCTGTTGTAGGTCGATAGAACACAGCACAACATATGATTGCATGATTAATTTACCTGATTAGAACATTATATTGCTACACATTTTGTCCTAATGCATGAAACAAAGTTTTTTTTTTTTTTTATTAAGTAATATGTTTGGGTGGAATAAACCTTTCAGAGCTTAACTTTTTAAACAAAGTTTTTTTTCATTAATAAGTAATATTTTAGGGTGGAATAAACCTTTCAGAGCTTAACTTTTTAAACTTTTTTTTATTAATAAGTAATATTTTTGGGTGGAATAAACCTTGCAAAACTTAACTTTTTAAACAGTTTTTTTTTAATTAAGTAATATTTTTGGGTGGAATAAACCTGGTAAATGGTCATCAAAACATTCCAATCGTGTCTTTCTGAACTCTTCCGCATCAAACTCCATCGTGTCAATGTTTACAGTGTTCATAAACGTTTACGTTTCTTAAATATTTATTATGGCCACTCTTAAAACTTCAGTTCTCTTCATAATTTATTATTGGTAAATTTTAGAATTAGTTTAGATGAGATATACTCATTATCTCACAGGAATAGATCACGTTTTGCGCAGGAATTCATCAAGCAGAAAGGCCGCGGGCGCGCACGAACACAGAATACCCAGAAACTGTGGAAAGTTGTGCGGCCGGAACGAGAGCGTCCACTTTAAGCTTGTCATAAGCTAAGCTAGTGAGAGTTGAATGAACGGACATATACGAGACTGCGCGACTCTGGCGCGCAAAGGATTGTGGGATATGTCAATAGAGCGAGATTGCGCTGCAAAGTGTATAAAAATGGTTTCATATAATGTCATAAATAAACTTGTCATACCTGATTTGTTACATTATTTTGTCTATTTAATGTAATTTCCTGTGGTTCATGGGCGCGACTATACCCACAATTCACCGCGGCTTACGGAAACATCAATGGCGCCTTTAGTGGCTGGATCACGACAAATGATCGGTAAGAACTCGATCCGGTTCTGTTCGGACGGTTAGCGGTAGGTGACTGTTCGTTTGACCGGTTGTGGTTATTACAGCCTAAAAGCAGAAACAAGTCATCGTTTATGAAATAGATTCGCTAACCCAGCCCTACCTGGCTGGCCACAGTAAGCAGTATTAAATAGAGCAGACTGAATCTCTTTACAGCAGAATCCTCACACGTTCAAACATTCGATTACCACTCATACGTCACTGCTGAAATTTAATATTTGATAATTTGCTCAACTGAAAATCACACATTGATAATTTGTGCAACAAAGTGCAGCAAAGAATGTATTTTTTGAGACAACTGAGGCTTTATGGTGTTAGCAATCAGATCATGCTAATCTTTTACAAGCTATCTTAGAGAGCCTAATTAGATATGGAATCAGTGCCTGGTTTGGTAACCTTACAGTTCAACTTAAACTAGGTTGTCTAACATGCACAGAACAGCAATGAAAATAATTGGTATGAAAAAATACGAGTCCATTGAGAAGCTGTTTAACCAGTCAGTTATGACGCAGGCAACAAAAATCTGCTCAGACTCCACTCACCCACTGTCCTCAGAGTATGAACTTCTTCCTTCAGGAAGAAGATTAACGATTAAAACAAATCATCTCAAATTATCATTTGTTCCAGTCTCTATCAAACTGTTAAACAATGCAAGTAACTAATGCAATAGAACAACGCGCAACAAACTTCAGCACTTTAGCATCTGGCACTTTTCTCAGCACTTTAAGTAGTTGAATGTTTCTGTGTTGTCATTGTAATGTATTTACTGATTTTAAACTAGATTTTAATTATTGTGTTTTATGCGATTTGTGTCCTTTTGTAAATTGTTCTTTGCCCTGTGAGGCGATAATGTAGTGCAATGCCTAAGACAAATTTCCCTAATGGGACAATAAAGTTGACCTTGACCTTGAATACCATAGCACATTGTGACTAAAATTAAAATCGTTAAAGATCACAGATTAAAATTCTAAGTCAATGGAACATTAAGAGTGTCTTTCATTAGATAAATTGATATGATGGTGGTAAAACAGGTCATTGAATGGATTGTAGAACCATTAACATACATCTGTAACTTATCATTTCAAACTGGTAAATTTCCCAATCAAATGAAAATAGCTAAGGTTGTGCCGCTGTATAAGACTGGGGATAGACACCACTTCACAAATTATAGACCTGTTTCTTTGCTTCCACAATTTTCCAAATTATTAGAAAAGTTATTCAATAATAGATTAGACAAATTCATAAATAAACATAAATTACTTACTGATAGTCAATATGGATTCAGAGCACATAGTTCAACATCACTTGCTTTAATAGAATCAGTTGAGGAGATTACAAACGCCATAGACCACAAATTACATTCAGTTGGAATATTTATAGACCTAAAAAAGGCTTTTGATACAATCAATCATGACATATTAATCAGTAAACTTGAACAGTATGGGATTAGGGGGTTGGTGTTGCACTGGGTGAGAAGCTACTTGAAGTTGGGGGAATATACATCATCATGCTTGGACAATGCTTGTGGCGTCCCACAGGGGTCAGTATTGGGTCCAAAACTGTTTCTAATTTATATAAATGATATTGTCAATGTTTCCAAAATATTAAAATTAGTATTATTTGCAGATGACACAAGCATTTTTTGTTCAGGGGGGGATTTGCAGGAGTTACTGAGGAGGATCAGTATAGATGTGGGAAAATTGAAAATATGGTTTGACAGAAACAAATTATCATTAAACTTAAGTAAAACAAAATACATGTTATTTGGCTATTGTAATACAGACATACAGGTTCAGTTACAAGTCGAGGGGGTAGATATTGAAAGGGTACATGAAAATAAGTTTCTGGGGGTGATAATAGATAATAAGATAAACTGGAAGACTCATATAAAACATATACAAAGTAAACTGTCAAGAAGCATTTCAGTTCTAAACAAAGCGAAACATATTCTGGACCACAACTCACTCCGCATTCTTTACTGCTCACTGGTTTTACCATATTTACTGTGCAGAGGTATGGGGTAATACTTACAAAGGTACAACACAATCACTATCTGTAATGCAGAAAAGAGCTATAAGAATTATTCATAATACTGGCTATAGAGATCATACAAATCCACTATTTTTACAATCCAAATTCTTAAAATTCACAGACTTGGTTCATTTTCAAACAGTACAAATCGTGTATAAAGCAATAAACAATTTACTTCCAGCAAATATTAAAAATATGTTTTTTAACAGATCAGGGGATTGCAGTCTGAGTGGGAAATTTAATTTAAAGCATCAGTGGGCACGAACAACATTAAAAGGTTTCTGTATTTCTGTCTGTGGGGTGAGGATGTGGAACAGATTGGGAGTGGGGCTCAAGCAATGTCCAAGCATGAACCAGTTCAAACAGCGGTACAAAAATATGTTTTTTTCTAGGTATAGGGAGGAGGAAGGGTAATGAGGGCTAGGGTGTTTTTGTTTTTTGCTTCGGCTTGTAAATGTATAGTATTTTGTATGTAAGTAGGTATGTGTAGGTGTATATTTATGTTTGTGTATATATGTGTGTATATATATGTGTATGTATATATATGTATATGTGTGTATATATGTATATATATGTGTATGTATGTTGATATATATATATTGATATCGGTTTAGGTGTGTAGGAATCTATGTGTATATGTGGCAAAGGGTATTACTGGTTGTGGGGAAGAAGGGGTAGGGATAAATAAGCTGATGCTTCACCCTACCCCTTTTTGGACATGTTGGGTACACAGTAGGAACTTTTTTGTTGTTGTCTTTACTGATCTATCTTGTAATTGTTGTTGTATCAAATGTTCGAAATAAACAGTTTTCATTCATTCATTCATTCATTCATTCATTCATTCATTCAGACAGCACATAAATATCAGTAGTAGCACTAAGAGGCTGAGACAGTAATGGCACAATATCACGGCACACGACGATTCCTGAACGAAGGGAAAAAGTAAAAAACATCACAATTCATTGAGAAAAGGTGGACGAAAGAGCTTTTATCACCGAACAGTCTGAGAAGCAAGAGCGCAAAAGGGACGAAAGAGGAACTTAACAAAACCGAAGCTCACGATCTCGATGAAATGTGCCTGAAGCCACTCCAATTATAAAAAAAAAAAAAAAGTGTGTCATGGTCACTGCTGTATGTTCTAAGCCATATATATTGATTTATAACAGAAAACTGTCAAAAGGGAGAAAAAATATAAATATAAGTGTAAAGATGATTGAATATATCAGAGCAGTAAATTAATCAGTGCGTGTGAACGCGCGCATTGACTCACGTGCGGTTATTCCACCAGCTGATCACTGATCCACAACGTGAATTCTTCCTTCCAGAACAGCTCTTTATATCATTTTGATTCATCTACCCGTTGCCACATGTACAGAAGGACTGAATTGTCATTCCTACACTCATATTGTTATATTTAATACAAAATAATAATTGCACGGAGTAGCTCCTACTGCCGCTGAAGCTGCATTCAAGTACCGTCGGAAATTACACAACTTTTTCGTTGTTTCAAATTCAACAGTTGCTTGTGGCAAAATAATTAGTTTTCTCACAGACCTTGTAATTATCCTACCTTTTTATTTTTTTCAAAAAGTATATGGATTTGAATCACGTGCACTGGCATCAGACAAGCTTGAACCTTCGTGCGCATGCGTGAGTTTTTTCACGCCTGTCGGTTGCGTCATTCGCCTATGGGCAGGTTTTGTGGGAGGAGTGGTCGAGCCCCCTCGGCGGATTTTCATTCTCAGCAAACAGCTGAGTGACTGCCGCTTTGTTCCATGAAAATTTTTTTCAGAAACTCTGCCAGACAGCCAGCTAGAAACCATTTGGAAGATTCAGGTGGCTTTCGGTGAAGATTGTATCGGTATCACACGGATTAAGGAGCATTAAAACTGGATTAAAAATGGCCCACGGCCGCGGAGGGCGCACCGCGCCCCGAACGGTCATCGACAGGCTGGAACGAGCAGATCACTAACAAATTTAAGGCTCTGTTGAAGCAGGACGTCGTGTGACTAGCAGAGAAGTTTCATAAGAGGTCGGGATCAGCACTTTATCGGCACATTCCACTGTTAAAGGAGATTTTGTAATGAAAGACGTGCGGACGGATTCGCGCATCGGGATGCAGCCGCTCATGGCGCGGCGGAACAAAAAACACCTCCGTGTTGGAAACCATTCGTAAGATTCAGACGGCTTTCGATGGTTTTTCAGTTGAGTGAGTATCCGAGAAATTGTTTAACAGCTGGTTATGTTCCAACTTGTCCTGTGAGACTTCTAACATGGAGGTGTTGTTTGTCCCGCGCCATGAGCGGCTGCATCCCGACGCGCGAATCCGTCCGCACGTCTTTCATACCGATACAATATTCACCAAAAGCCACCTGAATCTTCCAAATGGTTTCCATCTGGCTGTCTGGCAGAGTTTCTGAAAAAAATTTCATGGAACAAAGCGGCAGTCGCTCCGCCATTCCTAAACAATAAAAATCCGACGAGGGGGGTGGACCAGTGCTTGCTCGAAGCCTGCTCATGAGTGAATGACACAACCGACAGGCATGAAAAAACTCATGCATGCGCACGAAGGTTCAAGCTTGTCTGATGCAAGCGCACATGAATCAAATCCATATAGTTTTTGAAAAAAATAAGGTCGGATACTTTTCTAACAGACCTCGTATATCCACACAAAAGATTAATTCTGGCCTATGTAATGTGCCTGAGCCTATCGCAGCTGCCCCCCCACAAAGATTAAAAAATCCAAGTAAGCAGGCTGAGTTTGTCCTGTAATTTCCAACGGCACATGAACGATGCAGCAGCCTCAGCGCTCACAAACCGGCTTCTGCACTGTGTGAAAACGTTCAGCTGCTCCAACGAAGTCAAATTAAACAATAACGTTACAAAAACTAAACAAACGATTAAAAAAACGTCAAGAATGAGAGCAAAACGAAACACAGACGAACTGAGGTTTTCGTTGCCCTTCGTTCAAATTTTTCAACAGTTTAAAAATCCTGACGAAGTGCCAGCTGCAGGAACGAAGCTGCGCGAAGGTTAAACAATGTCAATGACAGTCAACGAAAGTCCAGATTTCTTGTTTCGTCAGGGCTTCGTTAAGTGCCGTGTGATTGGGCCATTAGAGAAGGAAACGGGGACCGGCCGCAGATAATCAATGAAAACATATAATGACATTCTGATGCTGATTTCACCGGCGATTAAACGGGGAACGGCCGCAGATAATCAATGAAAACATACAATGACATTCTGATGCTGATTTCACCGGCGATTAAACGGGGACCGGCCGCAGATAATCAATGAAAACACGTAATGACATTCCGATGCTGATTTCACCGGCGATTAAACGGGGACCGGCCGCAGATAATCAATGAAAACACGTAATGACATTCCGATGCTGATTTCACCGACGATTAAACGGGGACCGGCCGCAGATAATCAATGAAAGTACGTAATGACATTCCGATGCTGATTTCACCGACGATTAAACGGGGACCGGCCGCAGATAATCAGTGAAAACACGTAATGACATTCCGATGCTGATTTCACCGGCGATTAAACGGGGACCGGCCGCAGATAATCAATGAAAACACGTAATGACATTCCGATGCTGATTTCACCGACGATTAAACGGGGACCGCTCGCAGATAATCAATGAAAACACGTAATGACATTCCGATGCTGATTTCACCGACGATTAAACGGGGACCGGCCGCAGATAATCAATGAAAACACGTAATGACATTCCGATGCTGATTTCACCGACGATTAAACGGGGACCGGCCGCAGATAATCAATGAAAACACGTAATGACATTCCGATGCTGATTTCACCGACGATTAAACGGGGACCGGCCGCAGATAATCAATGAAAACACGTAATGACATTCCGATGCTGATTTCACCGACGATTAAACGGGGACCGGCCGCAGATAATCAATGAAAACACGTAATGACATTCCGATGCTGATTTCACCGACGATTAAACGGGGACCGGCCGCAGATAATCAATGAAAACACGGAATGACATTCCGATGCTGATTTCACCGACGATTAAACGGGGACCGGCCGCAGATAATCAATGAAAACACGTAATGACATTCCGATGCTGATTTCACCGACGATTAAACGGGGACCGGCCGCAGATAATCAATGAAAACACGTAATGACATTCCGATGCTGATTTCACCGACGATTAAACGGGGACCGGCCGCAGATAATCAATGAAAACACGTAATGACATTCCGATGCTGATTTCACCGACGATTAAACGGGGACCGGCCGCAGATAATCAATGAAAACACGTAATGACATTCCGATGCTGATTTCACCGACGATTAAACGGGGACCGGCCGCAGATAATCAATGAAAACACGTAATGACATTCCGATGCTGATTTCACCGACGATTAAACGGGGACCGGCCGCAGATAATCAATGAAAACACGTAATGACATTCCGATGCTGATTTCACCGACGATTAAACGGGGACCGGCCGCAGATAATCAATGAAAACACGTAATGACATTCCGATGCTGATTTCACCGACGATTAAACGGGGACCGGCCGCAGATAATCAATGAAAACACGTAATGACATTCCGATGCTGATTTCACCGACGATTAAACGGGGACCGGCCGCAGATAATCAATGAAAACACGTAATGACATTCCGATGCTGATTTCACCGACGATTAAACGGGGACCGGCCGCAGATAATCAATGAAAACACGTAATGACATTCCGATGCTGATTTCACCGACGATTAAACGGGGACCGGCCGCAGATAATCAATGAAAACACGTAATGACATTCCGATGCTGATTTCTCCGACGATTAAACGGGGACCGGCCGCAGATAATCAATGAAAACACGTAATGACATTCCGATGCTGATTTCACCGACGATTAAACGGGGACCGGCCGCAGATAATCAATGAAAACACGTAATGACATTCCGATGCTGATTTCACCAGTGATTAAAGTACATTGTGTTCAATATGAGTCCATTATGTCTTTCGAGTGCTGGCTGCACAGGTGTTTCAATACATTGCACAGGTAGTGCTTCTGATGCTTGTCTGTAACTTATTGAACAGAATGCTCCCCCCCCCCTTATATCAAAACACATTCTTTGCACACTCTAGTTTAACTCTTGGTACAAACAGTCTGGCATCTGCATGCCGGCTACTGTGGGTGTGTGAAATTCACTAGCCCACATGAACTTGCCTCTTAAGTAGGAGGGTACCCTCCTCAATAAACAATTGCCCACCAGTAGGCATTCATGAAGTGTAATACTGTCCAGGCACGTTGGCCATCTGAGCGCTCTGTGAATGTCTGAAATGTGAGTTCTACGACTGCACCTGAGCACAACCCTAGCGGCTCTGTTCTGTAATTTTTTCACATTGTAGCCCCTTGGACCAAATAACATCACCATATGAGATGATGGGGCTATCATAGATTTGTAGAGCAGGTTTGCAGTGGCTGAGAAGGTCAAAGGACGAATTCTGCCCTGGATACCAATACGCTGCGAAATCTTTTTCCTAATATAAAGTACTACTTTGCTGTGCTTGACCACACTCGGCAGATCAATCAATCAATCAATGAATCAATTTTTTTATATAGCGCCAAATCACAACAAACAGTTGCCCCAAGGCGCTTTATATTGTAAGGCAAGGCCATACAATAATTATCTAAAACCCCAACGGTCAAAACGACCTCCTGTGAGCAAGCACTTGGCTACAGTGGGAAGGAAAAACTCCCTTTTAACAGGAAGAAACCTCCAGCAGAACCAGGCTCAGGGAGGGGCAGTCTTCTGCTGGGACTGGTTGGGGCTGAGGGAGAGAACCAGGAAAAAGACATGCTGTGGAGGGGAGCAGAGATCGATCACTAATGATTAAATGCAGAGTGGTGCATACAGAGCAAAAAGAGAAAGAAACAGTGCATCATGGGAACCCCCCAGCAGTCTACGTCTATAGCAGCATAACTAAGGGATGGTTCAGGGTCACCTGATCCAGCCCTAACTATAAGCTTTAGCAAAAAGGAAGTTTTAAGCCTAATCTTAAAAGTAGAGAGGGTGTCTGTCTCCCTGATCTGAATTGGGAGCTGGTTCCACAGGAGAGGAGCCTGAAAGCTGAAGGCTCTGCCTCCCATTCTACTCTTACAAACCCTAGGAACTACAAGTAAGCCTGCAGTCTGAGAGCGAAGCGCTCTATTGGGGTGATATGGTACTACGAGGTCCGTAAGATAAGATGGGACCTGATTATTCAAAACCTTATAAGTAAGAAGAAGAATTTTAAATTCTATTCTAGAAGCAACAGAGAGGCCAATATGGGTGAGATATGCTCTCTCCTTCTAGTCCCCGTCAGTACTCTAGCTGCAGCATTTTGAATTAACTGAAGGCTTTTTAGGGAACTTTTAGGACAACCTGATAATAATGAATTACAGTAGTCCAGCCTAGCGGAAATAAATGCATGAATTAGTTTTTCAGCATCACTCTGAGACAAGACCTTTCTGATTTTAGAGATATTGCGTAAATGCAAAAAAGCAGTCCTACATATTTGTTTAATATGCGCTTTGAATGACATATCCTGATCAAAAATGACTCCAAGATTTCTCACAGTATTACTAGAGGTCAGGGTAATGCCATCCAGAGTAAGGATCTGGTTAGACACCATGTTTCTAAGATTTGTGGGGCCAAGTACAATAACTTCAGTTTTATCTGAGTTTAAAAGCAGGAAATTAGAGGTCATCCATGTCTTTATGTCTGTAAGACAATCCTGCAGTTTAGCTAATTGGTGTGTGTCCTCTGGCTTCATGGATAGATAAAGCTGGGTATCATCTGCGTAACAATGAAAATTTAAGCAATACCATCTAATAATACTACCTAAGGGAAGCATGTATAAAGTGAATAAAATTGGTCCTAGCACAGAACCTTGTGGAACTCCATAATTAACTTTAGTCTGTGAAGAAGATTCCCCATTTACATGAACAAATTGTAATCTATTAGACAAATATGATTCAAACCACCGCAGCGCAGTGCCTTTAATACCTATGGCATGCTCTAATCTCTGTAATAAAACTTTATGGTCAACAGTATCAAAAGCAGCACTGAGGTCTAACAGAACAAGCACAGAGATGAGTCCACTGTCCGAGGCCATAAGAAGATCATTTGTAACCTTCACTAATGCTGTTTCTGTACTATGATGAATTCTAAAACCTGACTGAAACTCTTCAAATAGACCATTCCTCTGCAGATGATCAGTTAGCTGTTTTACAACTACCCTTTCAAGAATTTTTGAGAGAAAAGGAAGGTTGGAGATTGGCCTATAATTAGCTAAGATAGCTGGGTCAAGTGATGGCTTTTTAAGTAATGGTTTAATTACTACCACCTTAAAAGCCTGTGGAACATAGCCAACTAACAAAGATAGATTGATCATATTTAAGATCGAAGCATTAAATAATGGTAGGGCTTCCTTGAGCAGCCTGGTAGGAATGGGGTCTAATAAACATGTTGATGGTTTGGATGAAGTAACTAATGACAACAGTGTGACGAAGACGACAGTGCGATGACGACGACAGAGTGTGGCGACGATGACAGACTGACAAAGGCGACAGAGTGTGAAGGCAACAGTCTGTGACGAAGGCGACAGACTGACATCAATAGACTGACGACGGCGACAGACTGTGACATCAATAGACTGACGACGGCGACAGACTGTGACATCAATAGACTGTGACGACGACGGCGACAGACTGTGACATCAATAGGCTGACGACAACGACATAGTGTGACAACGGCGACAGACTATGACATCAATAGACTGTGATGACGACGACAGTGTGACGAAGACGACAGTGCAATGACGATGACAGAGTGTGGCGACGATGACAGACTGACAAAGGCGACAGACTGTGACATCAGTAGACTGACGACGGCGACAGAGTGTGACAACGACAGTGTGACGAAGGCGGCAGACTGTGAAAGTGACAGACTGTGACGATGGCGACAGACTGTGACATCAATAGACTGTGACGATGGCGACAGACTCTGACATCAATAGACTGTGACGATGGCGACAGTGTGACGACGATGATGACACAGTATGATGACGATGACAGAGTGTGACAACAACAACAGAGTGTGACGACGGCGACAGACTGTGACATCAGTAGACTGACAACAACGACAGAGTGTGACAACGGCGACAGACTATGACATCAATAGACTGTGATGATGACGACAACAGTGTGACGAAGACGACAGTGCAATGACGATGACAGAGTGTGGCGACGATGACAGACTAACAAAGGCGACAGAGTGTGAAGGCAACAGTCTGTGACGAAGGCGACAGACTGACATCAGTAGACTGACGACGGCGACAGACTGTGACATCAATAGACTGACAACGGCGACAGAGTGTGACGACAGTGTGACGACGGCGGCAGACTGTGAAGGTGACAGACTGTGACGATAGCGACAGACAGTGACATCAATAGACTGACGACAGCGACAGAGTGTGACAACGACAGTGTGACAACGGCGGCAGAGTGTGACACGGCGGCAGACTGTGACATCAATAATCTGTGACGACGACGACAGAGTGTGACGACGACAGACTGACATCAATAGGCTGTGACGACGACGACAGTGTGTCGACGACGACAGACTGTGACATCAATAGACTGTGACGACGACGACAGACTGTGACATCAATAGACTGTGACGACGACGACAGACTGTGACATCAATAGACTGTGACGACGACGACAGTGTGACGACGACGACAGACTGTGACATCAATAGACTGTGACGACGACGACAGTGTGTCGACGACGACAGACTGTGACATCAATAGACTGTGACGACGACGACAGTGTGTCGACGACGACAGACTGTGACATCAATAGACTGTGACGACGACGACAGTGTGTCGACGACGACAGACTGTGACATCAATAGACTGTGACGACGACGACAGTGTGACGACGACGACAGTGTGTCGACGACGACAGACTGTGACGACGATGACAGTGTGATGACGACAGACTGACGACGACAGAGTGTGACGACGGCGGCAGACTGTGAAAGTGACAGAGTGTGACGACGACAGACTGTGACATCAATAGAGTGTGACGACGATGACAGAGTGTGACGACGGCGACAGACTGTGACATCAATAGACTGACGACAGCGACAGAGTGTGACAACAGCGACAGACTGACATCAATAGACTGTGACGAAGGCGACAGACTGTGACATCAATAGACTGATGACAGAGTGTGACAACATTGACAGTGTGACGACGGCGGCAGAGTGTGAAGGTGACAGACTGTGACGATGGTGACAGATTGTGGCATCAATAGACTGTGACGACGATGATGACAGAGTGTGACGACGATGATGACAGAGTGTGACGACGGCAACAGACTGACATCAATAGGCTGACGACAAGGACAGAGTGTGACGACAGCGACAGACTGACATCAATAGGCTGACGACAAGGACAGAGTGTGACGACAGCGACAGACTGACATCAATAGGCTGACGACAAGGACAGAGTGTGACGACAGCGACAGACTGACAT
Organism: Thalassophryne amazonica; assembly: GCF_902500255.1. Taxonomy (NCBI): domain Eukaryota; kingdom Metazoa; phylum Chordata; class Actinopteri; order Batrachoidiformes; family Batrachoididae; genus Thalassophryne; species Thalassophryne amazonica. The sequence continues at coordinate 4,544,560 of NC_047115.1, read as the reverse complement.
CAATAGGCTGACGACAAGGACAGAGTGTGACGACAGCGACAGACTGACATCAATAGGCTGACGACAAGGACAGAGTGTGACGACAGCGACAGACTGACATCAATAGGCTGACGACAAGGACAGAGTGTGACGACAGCGACAGACTGACATCAATAGGCTGACGACAAGGACAGAGTGTGACAACGGCGACAGACTGACATCAATAGACTGTGACGACGATGATGACAGAGTGTGACGGCGGCGACAGACTGTGACGACAGCGACAGACTATGACATCAATAGACTGTGATGACGACGACAGTGTGACAAAGACGACAGTGCGATGACGATGACAGAGTGTGGCGACGATGACAGACTGACAAAGGCGACAGGGTGTGAAGGCAACAGTCTGTGACATCAATAGACTGACGACAGCGACAGAGTGTGACAACGACAGTGTGACGACGGCGGCAGACTGTGAAGGTGACAGACTGTGACGATGGCGACAGACAGTGACATCAATAGAGTGTGACGACGGCGACAGTGTGAGACGACGATGATGACAGTGTGACGACGACGACAGAGTGTGACGATGGCGACAGACTGTGACATCAATAGACTGACGACAGCGACAGAGTGTGACAACGACAGTGTGACGACGGTGGCCGACTGTGAAAGTGACAGACTATGACGATGGCGACAGACAGTGACATCAATAGATTGATGACAGCGACAGTGTGACAACGACAGTGTGACGATGGCGACAGACTGTGACATCAATAGACTGTGACGACGACGACAGAGTGTGACGACGGCGACAGACTGTGACATCAATAGACTGTGACGACGACAACAGAGTGTGACGACGGCGACAGACTGTGACATCAATAGACTGTGACGACGGCGACAGACTGTGACATCAATAGACTGTGACGACGGCGACAGACTGTGACATCAATAGACTGTGACGACGATGATGACAGAGTGTGACGACGATGATGACAGAGTGTGACGACGGCGACAGACTGTGACATCAATAGACTGTGACGACGATGATGACAGAGTGTGACGACGATGACAGAGTGTGACAACAAGGACAGAGTGTGACGACCGCGACAGACTGTGACAATCAATAGACTGACAGCGACAGAGTGTGACAACGGCGACAGACTGTGACATCAATAGACTGTGATGAAGGCAACAGAATGTGAAGGCGACAGACTGTGACGACGGCGACAGACTGTGACATCAATAGACTGACGACAGCGACAGAGTGTGACAACGGCGACAGACTGTGACATCAGTAGACTGTGACGATGGCGACAGACAGTGACATCAATAGACTGATGACAGCGACAAAGTGTGAGATGACGGCGGCAGAGTGTGACGACAGCGGCAGACTGTGAAGGTGACAGACTGTGACGATGGCGACAGACTGTGACGACGATGATGACAGAGTGTGACGACAACAACAACAGAGTGTGACGACGGTGACAGACTGTGACATCAATAGACTGACGACGGCGACAGACTGTGACAAAGGAGACAGACTGTGACAAAGGCGACAGACTGTGACGACGGCGATGGAGTGTGACGACAACAGAGTGTGACATCAATAGACTGACGACAGCGACAGACTGTGACAACAACGCCAGTGTGACGACGATGACGACAGAGTGTGACGACGATGACGACAGAGTGTGACGACGGCGACAGACTGTGTCGTCAATAGACTGACAACAACGACAGTGTGACGACGGTGGCAGACTGTGAAGGTGACAGACTGTGACGATGGCGACAGACAGTGACATCAATACACTGACGACAGCGACAGAGTGTGACGACAGTGTGACGACGGGGGCAGACTGTGACGACGACAACAGACTGACATCAATAGACTGTGACGACGATGATGACAGAGTGTGACAACAAGGACAGAGTGTGACGACGGCGACAGACTGACATCAATAGACTGACAGCAACAGAGTGTGACGACGGCGACAGACTGTGACATCAAGAGACTGTGACGAAGGCGACAGACTGTGACGATGGCCACAGACAGTGACATCAATAGACTGATGACAGCGACAAAGTGTGACAACAACGACAGTGTGACGACGGCGGCAGACTGTGAAGGTGACAGAGTGTGACGACGATGACGACAGAGTGTGACGACGATGACGACAGAGTGTGACGACGATGACGACAGAGTGTGACGACGATGATGACAGAGTGTGACGACGATGACGACAGAGTGTGACGACGATGATGACAGAGTGTGACGACAACAACAACAGAGTGTGACGACGGCGACAGACAGTGACATCAATAGACTGTGACAAAGGCGACAGACTGTGACGACGGCGACAGACTGTGACATCAATAGACTGACGACTGCAACAGACTGTGACAACAACAACAGTGTGACGACGGCGGCAGACTGTGAAGGTGACAGACTGTGACGATGGCGACAGACAGTGACCTCAATAGACTGACGACATCGACACAGTGTGACAACAATGACAGTGTGACGACGGCGACAGAGTGTGACGATGGCGACAGACTGTGAAGGTGACAGAGTGTGACGACGGCGACAGACTGTGACATCAATAGAGTGTGACGACGGCGACAGACTGACATCAATAGACTGTGACGACGGCGACAGACTGTGACATCAATAGACTGTGACGACGGCGACAGACTGTGACATCAATAGACTGTGACGACGGCGACAGACTGTGACATCAATAGACTGTGACGACGGCGACAGACTGTGACATCAATAGACTGTGACGACGATGATGACAGAGTGTGACGACGACAGACCATGGGTCAGTCGTGGTGTCATGGGAAAAGTTATGCCCAAACAGTAACATGGCTAGCTGACAAAGAAGCTCAAAAGTTTGGGAGCATTTTAACCAAATGAAAGAGAAAAATGTGAAATGCAAAATCTGCAAGGCAGAACTTGACTTCCGCAGCAGTATAACAGCGATGCAGGAACATCTGAGAAGGAAATCTGAGATTCTGATGAGGAACAGTCATCTCGGTTAGCTAACTGGCTGGTTAGCCACTAACATAAACGTTTGTAGTGAGCTTCTTGCTTGTATTGATAGCTGTTAGTGTTAACATTAACGATGACTGTTTCATTAGCCTTAGCACACACGTTATGTGTTGCTGTAATGTTATAATATTGATGTCATGTTTGAATAGGAAATACTAATGTTTTATAATGCTACATTATAGTGCTAAAAAAGTTCCTCTTCAATGGATGACTTGTTACCAAGGCAACAACATGCACACCTCAGCAAGCCGAACTCCCTTCACCACAGTGACAGAAAAGAAACATGATACAACCTTTGAGAAGGTCAGAAAGTCTTCAGTTTCAATTTGCTTTATTGGCATCAATCAATCAATCAGTCAACTTTTTTTTTATATAGCGCCAAACCACAACAAACAGTTGCCCCAAGGCGCTTTATATTGTAAGGCAAGGCCATAGAATAATTATGTAAAACCGCAACGGTCAAAACGACCCCCTGTGAGCAAGCACTTGGCTACAGTGGGAAGGAAAAACTCCCTTTTAACAGGAAGAAACCTCCAGCAGAACCAGGCTCAGGGAGGGGCAGTCTTCTGCTGGGACTGGTTGGGGCTGAGGGAGAGAACCAGGAAAAAGACATGCTGTGGAGGGGAGCAGAGATCGATCACTAATGATTAAATGCAGAGTGGTGCATACAGAGCAAAAAGAGAAAGAAACAGTGCATCATGGGAACCCCCCATCAATGTGTTAAAACAATTCTGCCAACAATAGCGCATAGTAAAATAATTCATTAAATGATATAATAAACAATAGCAACCTTCAAAGACAAATAACAGCTGCATGCTGGTGTTATAAGCCGCACTTTACATATGATCCCATTAGTCGACTAATCGCAAAAATCATCAGTGACTAGTTGATTGTGAAGATAATCGCTGGTGGCAGCCCGAGTGGTAATCATAAGGTATCTGAAGATGGGTCATATGACAGCCCACTACAGAGCAAAACTGTTTGTTCAGATCACTCAACCACAAGTATTTGGATTTCTTTTTCTGTGGTTTTAGCAATTAGCTTAGCATAGGCCAGGTGGTTAGCTTTGTGAGGTTGCTTATTTGGCATGGGCCCTGATATGTGTCGGTCATCTATGACTGACACACTGAAAATGTTCTAAAAAGAGCATCACATGGAGGTGGCATCGTGCTATCACACTGCGTCTCATCTGACGGAAAATATGTCATCTTCACACGGGAGCATGATGATCCCGCAGAAGCCATGTGGAACAAAACGTAGATGACATCAACTGAACACTAATGGATCTGAAGATCCAGGAATAAAAACAAATCTCACATGAAGAATGTCGGTCAAACCTTCAGCTAATCAGGACAAAGTCCTGTTGTCATAGGGCAGTTTTTGACGTTGGGCAGCGCTGGGGAAAGTCGAACTAGAGTTCTGATGACATGCATGCATGGTGTTAGGTCCAGTAAGCATCTTACTAAGTATGTCAGGGAGCCGCGGCCTTCACAGAGCCCAAAATACTCAGGAGGAGATCAGACACTCCTCCATCGAGGAGGAGATAGAAGAAGTAACACAGGCAGGAGCTGTTCCACACAGCAGGGGGCATCAGTGAGCTAATGCAGCTGGCTGATATGATGCTAACTTGGTTGCACATGTCATCATGTACTACGTGAGTCACATGACCTACCCCGTGTGTCCAACAGTGTTTGTGCGTTATAACCTTGGGCCAGGAGTGGCTGTGGAGTTGCAGGAAGAGGCGAGTGTGGCTGATCTAAAGGAGGTGGTGGGCTTTCAGCATGGAGTCCGACCAGATCATCTCAGGGTCGTATTTGCCGGACAGGAGCTGCAGAGTGCTGCCAGGCTTCAGGTGAGGTCAAAGTCTCATTTATAAATGCAGCTATTTTTATTTTTTCCGTTCTTGTCATGATCCATGTTCACAACCTCGGTCATGTGGTGTTCATTGGTGTTCTCACACCCGGTGTCGCAGACCGAACAGTCCCCCTTAAAATTCGTCCACCTTGCCTCCATTGCACGTGTCATTTCGGAGCTCAGATTAATGTGATTATTAGCCGTCAGATGACAAGGTAAAACCTTTTAAATCATTCTAAAGTCAGTTTTAAGCAGAAACAAGGTGATAATCGGTGACGCTTTGAAATCACAGAGGCGCCGTGAACACAGCAGCTAGCAGCTCGTGTAGCTGTGGCGCTCTGATCGCTTCCTCCGTCATATGATGGAATGATGCTCAATTTATGTGGACAATTGTTGCACAAAAGCTTCAGATATCTGTGGCTAAGATAGATGATGACTGGGGGCAGTTTGAAGCCGAAACGAGGTGATAATCAGTGAACCATGGCTACAGACGCATGCCCAGTGAAGGCAGGGCAGACTGATTTTTGGGGGAACCGTTCGGTCTGCGACACGGAGTCCTGGTTTTCATTTCTTTTTGGTTTATTTCCCCCAGTGTGGTTCTTGTGGCTGTTTCCTCAGAGCATCCTCATGGTTTTTCTTTGTGGTGTCTGTGGTACTCTCATCACTCCTGCATAACTCCCCATGTCAGTTTATACCTCTGTTGTCCCACCCCCACTGTGATCTCCATAGGTCACCTTGGTGCTTGGGGCATTGTACTGGTTTCTCTTTGGTTTCCATTTCAAGCTTTGATGCCCTCAACCTGCTCTTCCACAGAGTGGGCGTGTCCTTTCTGCACAATATGGGAGGATTGACAGAAGTTTTGCACTCTTCTCGTAGGGTGCTGCATTATTCTGGATTCAGAGTGAAGCTCAGAGATGATGTTTCAGCTTTCTAGCAACCTTGTAAATTACAGGACATTTTAGTTGGTGTTTTTTCCCCTGGAATGCAAAAGAAGTCTGGAAATTTGAAAAACACTTATCAGATTTATACAATATGTGCACTTTCAAAAGTGTTACTCAGCAGCAGAATTCTGATATGTTCTGGCTCCACTTCTGGAATTTTTTTACTTTTACACTCTGTGTGGAACACTGGACTGTTTCATGCATCAGTCACAGAAGTGTTGTGTGTGTTATTGGTGGTGAAGGACAACCACCCCGGACTCACAGCTCTACATTAGACTGGTGAAGGTGGCAGGGATAGTGGACAAGCAGTTAGTCCGCTTCTTTCCAGAGCAGAAGGTTTCTGATTCATAGCCACCCCTCTCCATTCTGTATATAATGTGGAGTTGGGTCACAAAGGGCATCCGGTGTGAAATCTGTGCCAAATCAACATGCATATCCTTCTCAGATGTGTTGTGATGACCCCAAGTGTAAAAAAAAAAAAAATCGACAAGCTGAAGGGATGTTGTGCATAAGATTGGTGAACAGGTAACTGAAGTCCGGATGGTTGCCATTTTCCACAGAGCAACCCAGGACAACCACATCTTTTAATATCAGAAGTCACCAGTATCTGTAGGAGGAGGTGTTTCATGTCTGAGAGCACTCTGAGGATCAAGAAGAGTCGTAGTGCATGGCTTGATGGACATTCTGCTCTCTACAAGGAGCTAAGATGGGCTGTGATGACCTTAAGGTGAACAAGGAGGCATTTCTTAGAGAAGTCTGTTATCAGGTGACTCTATCACCTGTGGTCTAGTGACCCTCAGCCTGTTTTCAAAGCAAGCAGAGCACTTTGTTCCTGCAAACCATCACCTCATCCTGTCACTGTCATGGTAGGTAACAGATGAGTCCAGAAACATGCCTGTACTGTACTGTCCCGTTGGCCTGGCTACTTTGACCAGTTGTGCAGCACTGATCCTCCTGCTGGGTTGTTGGACATCTTCAGCTCCAGGGTTTGGCTGGCACCTGATGCAAGCATGGGCTGGACTCTGGGGAACTGTGTCAACTGTTCAAGGATGTTCTAAGGAAGAGAGCTGTCAATTGACTGACGATCCACATTGTGTTCCACTTCTAGAGTTCATGATCTTTATGTTTGATTGATTGGACAAGTAGTGAATACTGCTAGTGGACTTTGTATGTAACTGGAACATCTCTGTCTTGCATGTTTGCCATTTCTTTTTGTGCTTTGTTTATTTGACTTGTTTGTTATTGTAAGTATGGACAAAGTGAATGCTCACTCCACTGAGTCTGGTCTGCTTGAGGTTTCTTCAAAATAAAGAAATGCCTGAGAGGGTATTTCCTGACCACGCGGTGGGTAACGTTACCCTTGTGAAGCGCCTTGGGATGATTTGTAAGGTGATCTGTATGAGCCTTGAGCCTTCACTCAACTTTAAACCACCAATTGTAGGTGAGATTGCAAAAGCATGAAAAGGGCTGAGGCGGGGCAGTTCTCAGGTTCTGCACTGCTGGATTTGAACTCCTCTAGGTGGGTGGAGATGCCAATCTTCTGCCATCCCAAACAATCCTTGTATCATTCTGGGAAACGGTTTTCATCCCTGTGGACTGGATGAACTTGTCATCCCGCTCTGGAATGGGAAGAGTGGTCGCCAGTTGCTCTGTGTAACAGGGAAGGTGTTTGCAAGGATAATTCTGATCAGGATTCAGTATTAGTGGAATTCTTTCTCTTTTTCTGTTACCACAGTTTCGCCTCTTCTCTCCTTGTCCCTCTCCTCTTCTTCTTGTCATTTCTCCTCTCAGGGTTGTGACCTCCCAGAGCAGAGTACTGTCCATGTTGTCCTTCCTGCTCCAGGCCCCGCTCCCCCCAGACTGGACGTTGGCTCCTCACACCTTTCTTCCACCTCGGCAGTGATCAAGGATTGGAGTGATGGAGAAGAAGACATGAGAGGAGACAGAGCAGCGCTGGAGGACAGGCAGGAGGTGCAGACAGGTTAGTGATGACCCACAAGAACAGCTGCCTGTGGTTTTGACATCTTTATTGATTTATGTTTATGTATTGATTATTGCACCTGTGATTGCTTGTTTCTTCATGAGTGATCGTAATAAAATTCAATATATAGCGCCAATTCGCAATGAGATCACCTCAAGGTGCTTCACACAGCGTAATAAAAACAGAGACAACCAAATTAAAAATTTAAAACATAATATAAAGACAAAACCATAAAAGAACACAAGAATAAAAACACATCATAACACAATAAAACTAATGATAAAACAAGGAAAACAAATGAGTCTTTAAACGTGATTTAAAAGTCTCCAGAGTATCCGACTGTTGTATGTGTGCCAGGAGATCGTTCCACAGAGCTGGAGCACGGTAAGAGAAAGCTCTGTGACCGGCAGACTTTTTATTCACCCTGGGAACACATAAAAGTCCTGCACCCTGAGAACGCAGGGCCCGAGCTGGTACATAGGGCCTTACCAGGTCAGCCAAATAGGGAGGTGCAAGTCCATGAACAATTTTATAAACTAGTAGCATAACCTTAAAATTTGATCTTGCAGCAATGCCAGTGAAGAGACACCAAAATGGGTGTAATGTGGTCAAACTTTCTGCTTCCTGTCAAAAGTCTGGCAGCAGCATTTTGAACCAGTTGGAGAGCCCTAATGCTGGACTGCAGTAAACTACAAAATAGAACATTGCAATAGTCCAATCTAGAAGAGACAAACGCATGGATCAGGGTCTCAGCATCAGCCATAGACAGGATGGGACGAATCATCGCTATATTTCGCAGGTGGAAGAAAGCAGTCCTAGTATATCTCTAATGTGGAGGTCAAAGGACAATGAAGGATTGAAAATTAGCCCAAGGTTCCTCACTTTGTCAGTGTGATGTATAACACACAAACCTAAGCTAAGCGCTAGCTGATCAAATTGATGCAGATACCTCGCTGGACCAAGAACCATCATTTCAGTCTTGTCAGTTTAAAAGTAGGAAGTTTCTAGACATCCAGCTTCTCACTGATGCAAGGCAATCTTCTAAAGATTTTATGTGGAGGGTGTGGACTCTGCTTCTATATCAACAACGCCTGGTGCTCCGATGTGACTGTGATCTCCCAACACTGCTGTCCCTCTCTGGAATATCTCCTTATAAACTGCAGACCGTTCTACTCTCCACGTGAGTTTAACTCTTTCATACTTGGCCTCTCTTCATTGGCTTCCTGTTAATTCTAGAATAGAATTTAAAATTCTTCTTCTTACTTATAAGGTTTTGAATAATCAGGTCCCATCTTATCTTAGGGACCTCGTAGTACCATATCACCCCAATAGAGCGCTTCGCTCTCAGACTGCAGGCTTACTTGTAGTTCCTAGGGTTTGTAAGAGTAGAATGGGAGGCAGAGCCTTCAGCTTTCAGGCTCCTCTCCTGTGGAACCAGCTCCCAATTCAGATCAGGGAGACAGACACCCTCTCTACTTTTAAGATTAGGCTTAAAACTTTCCTTTTTGCTAAAGCTTATAGTTAGGGCTGGATCAGGTGACCCTAAACCATCCCTTAGTTATGCTGCTATAGACGTAGACTGCTGGGGGGTTCCCATGATGCACTGTTTCTTTCTGTTTTTGCTCTGTATGCACCACTCTGCATTTAATCATTAGTGATCGATCTCTGCTCCCCTCCACAGCATGTCTTTTTCCTGGTTCTCTCCCTCAGCCCCAACCAGTCCCAGCAGAAGACTGCCCCTCCCTGAGCCTGGTTCTGCTGGAGTTTTCTTCCTGTTAAAAGGGAGTTTTTCCTTCCCACTGTAGCCAAGTGCTTGCTCACAGGGGGTCGTTTTGACCGTTGGGGTTTTACATAATTATTGTATGGCCTTGCCTTACAATATAAAGCGCCTTGGGGCAACTGTTTGTTGTGATTTGGCGCTATATGAAAAAATTGATTGATTGATTGATTGATACTTTGCTCTGTGTATATTCCACCGAGCGCGGACGTGCACGAGGCCGAGCGCGCGCTCGCGGATCAGATTATGAGCGTGGAGAGAGACTTTCCAGACTCTTGTTATGATTCTCGGTGATTTTAACAAAGGGAATCTCAGTCAGGAATTACCAAAATACAAACAGTTTGTTAAATGCCCGACCAGAGAAGGGAGCACGTTAGATCATTGTTACACGACAGTGAGCGGCGCCTACCGCGCGGTGGCCCGTGCAGCTTTGGGACTCTCAGATCACGTGATGGTCCACTTCATCTCCACGTACAGACAGAGACTTAAACTCTCTAAACCTGTTGTGAGGACGTCTAAAGTGTGGAGCAATGAAGCTGTAGAGGAGCTACGTGCGTGCTTGGGCACTACAGATTGGGATATGTTTGAGGCTTCATCAGACAGTCTAGATGACTCCACGGACACTGTGACGTCATATATTCATTTCTGTGAAGACAGCATCATCCCACAGCGCACCAGGGTGAGATATAACAATGACAAGCCCTGGTTCACACCTAAACTCCGGCAGCAGAAAGAAGTGGCTTTCAGAGAAGGAGACAGAGACAGCTATAGAGGTGCAAAGTACAGATTTAGCAAGGAGGTGGCAAAGGCTAAATCCATGTACAGTTCACGTCTGCAGCAAAGGTTCTCTGCCAATGACTCGGCCTCTGTGTGGAGGGGGTTGAAAGAGATCACCAACTACAAGCCCAAAGCACCTCGTTCTATTGACGACCTCAAGCTGGCCAACGACCTGAACGTCTTCTATTCACGCTTTGAAGACAAGGACTCACACCTCCCCACCCCCCACACAACTGGATATTCAAACACCCTGGACCTCCCCCCTCTCACCGCTGCCCTCCCCCCGTTGCCCTCTCCGTCCAAGAGGAGGACGTGAGAAGACACTTCAAAAAGCTGAATCCACGTAAGGCCCCGGGCCCAGACTGTGTCTCTCCTGCCACACTGAGACACTGTGCTGATGATCTAGCCCCAGTCTTCACGGGGATCTTCAACAATCAGTCAATCAATCAATCAATTTTTTTATATAGCGCCAAATCACAACAAACAGTTGCCCCAAGGCGCTTTATATTGTAAGGCAAGGCCATACAATAATTATGTAAAACCCCAACGGTCAAAACGACCCCCTGTGAGCAAGCACTTGGCTACAGTGGGAAGGAAAAACTCCCTTTTAACAGGAAGAAACCTCTTGCAGAACCAGGCTCAGGGAGGGGCAGTCTTCTGCTGGGACTGGTTGGGGCTGAGGGCGAGAACCAGGAAAAAGACATGCTGTGGCGGGGAGCAGAGATCGATCACTAATGATTAAATGCAGAGTGGTGCATACAGAGCAAAAAGAGAAAGAAACAGTGCATCATGGGAACCCCCCAGCAGTCTACGTCTATAGCAGCATAAATAAGGGATGGTTCAGGGTCACCTGATCCAGCCCTAACTACAAGCTTTAGCAAAAAGGAAAGTTTTAAGCCTAATCTTAAAAGTAGAGAGGGTGTCTGTCTCCCTGATCTGAATTGGGAGCTGGTTCCACAGGAGAGGAGCCTGAAAGCTGAAGGCTCTGCCTCCCATTCTACTCTTACAAACCCTAGGAACTACAAGTAAGCCTGCAGTCTGAGAGCGAAGCGCTCTACTGGGGTGATATGGTACTACGAGGTACCTAAGATAAGATGGGACCTGATTATTCAAAACCTTATAAGTAAGAAGAAGAATTTTAAATTCTATTCTAGAATTAACAGGAAGCCAGTGAAGAGAGGCCAATATGGGTGAGATATGCTCTCTCCTTCTAGTCCCCGTCAGTACTCTAGCTGCAGCATTTTGAATTAACTGAAGGCTTTTTAGGGAACTTTTAGGACAACCTGATAATAATGAATTACAATAGTCCAGCCTAGAGGAAATAAATGCATGAATTAGTTTTTCAGCATCACTCTGAGACAAGACCTTTCTGATTTTAGAGATATTGCGTAAATGCAAAAAAGCAGTCCTACATATTTGTTTAATATGCGCTTTGAATGACATATCCTGATCAAAAATGACTCCAAGATTTCTCACAGTATTACTAGAGGTCAGGGTAATGCCATCCAGAGTAAGGATCTGGTTAGACACCATGTTTCTAAGATTTGTGGGGCCAAGTACAATAACTTCAGTTTTATCTGAGTTTAAAAGCAGGAAATTAGAGGTCATCCATGTCTTTATGTCTGTAAGACAATCCTGCAGTTTAGCTAATTGGTGTGTGTCCTCTGGCTTCATGGATAGATAAAGCTGGGTATCATCTGCGTAACAATGAAAATTTAAGCAATACCGTCTAATAATACTGCCTAAGGGAAGCATGTATAAAGTGAATAAAATTGGTCCTAGCACAGAACCTTGTGGAACTCCATAATTAACTTTAGTCTGTGAAGAAGATTCCCCATTTACATGAACAAATTGTAATCTGTTAGACAAATATGATTCAAACCACCGCAGCGCAGTGCCTTTAATACCTATGGCATGCTCTAATCTCTGTAATAAAATTTTATGGTCAACAGTATCAAAAGCAGCACTGAGGTCTAACAGAACAAGCACAGAGATGAGTCCACTGTCCGAGGCCATAAGAAGATAATTTGTAACCTTCACTAATGCTGTTTCTGTACCATGATGAATTCTAAAACCTGACTGAAACTCTTCAAATAGACCATTCCTCTGCAGATGATCAGTTAGCTGTTTTACAACTACCCTTTCAAGAATTTTTGAGAGAAAAGGAAGGTTGGAGATTGGCCTATAATTAGCTAAGATAGCTGGGTCAAGTGATGGCTTTTTAAGTAATGGTTTAATTACTGCCACCTTAAAAGCCTGTGGTACATAGCCAACTAACAAAGATAGATTGATCATATTTAAGATCGAAGCATTAAATAATGGTAGGGCTTCCTTGAGCAGCCTGGTAGGAATGGGGTCTAATAAACATGTTGATGGTTTGGATGAAGTAACTAATGAAAATAACTCAGACAGAACAATCGGAGAGAAAGAGTCTAACCAAATACCGGCATCACTGAAAGCAGCCAAAGATAACGATACGTCTTTGGGATGGTTATGAGTAATTTTTTCTCTAATAGTTAAAATTTTGTTAGCAAAGAAAGTCATGAATTCATTACTAGTTAAAGTTAATGGAATACTCAGCTCAATAGAGCTCTGACTCTTTGTCAGCCTGGCTACAGTGCTGAAAAGAAACCTGGGGTTGTTCTTATTTTCTTCAATTAGTGATGAGTAGAAAGATGTCCTAGCTTTACGGAGGGCTTTTTATAGAGCAACAGACTCTTTTTCCAGGCTAAGTGAAGATCTTCTAAATTAGTGAGACGCCATTTCCTCTCCAACTTACGGGTTATCTGCTTTAAGCTACGAGTTTGTGAGTTATACCACGGAGTCAGACACTACTGATTTAAAGCTCTCTTTTTCAGAGGAGCTACAGCATCCAAAGTTGTCTTCAATGAGGATGTAAAACTATTGACGAGATACTCTATCTCACTTACAGAGTTTAGGTAGCTACTCTGCACTGTGTTGGTATATGGCATTAGAGAACATGAAGGAATCATATCCGTAAACCTAGTTACAGCGCTTTCTGAAAGACTTCTAGTGTAATGAAACTTATTCCCCACTGCAGGGTAGTCCATCAGAGTAAATGTAAATGTTATTAAGAAATGATCAGACAGAAGGGAGTTTTCAGGGAATACTGTTAAGTCTTCTATTTCCATACCTGGAACACCTCCCTGGAGTCATGCCATGTTCCAGTCTGCTTCAAGTCCTCCATTATAGTTCCAGTCCCCAAGAAACCACGCATCACTGGACTTAATGACTACAGGCCTGTGGCTCTCACGTCTGTAGTCATGAAGACCTTCGAACACCTGGTTTTATCCCACCTGAAGTCCATCACCGACCCCCTCCTGGACCCCCTGCAGTTTGCCTACAGAGCCAACAGGTCTGTAGATGACGCCATAAACCTGGCCCTGCACTCCATCATGCAGCACCTGGAATCCCCAGGAACCTACGCTAGGATCCTGTTTGTGGACTTCAGCTCTGCATTCAACACCATCCTTCCGGCTTTGCTCCAGGACAAGCTTTCTCTGCTCCACATGCCCGACTCCACCTGCAGGTGGATCACAGACTTCCTGACGGACCGGAGTCAGCGTGTGAGGCTGGGAAAGAATGTCTCGAACACTCGGGCTCTCAGCACAGGATCTCCACAGGGCTGTGTCCTTTCCCCTCTGCTCTTCTCCCTGTACACTAACTGCTGCACCTCCAGCCACGACTCTGTAAAGCTCATCAAGTTTGCGGATGACACCACCCTCATCGGACTCATTTCGGATGGGGATGAGTCTGCCTACAGGAGGGAGGTGGACCAGCTGGTGACCTGGTGTAGCAGCAACAACTTGGAGCTCAACGCCCAGAAAACAGTGGAGATGATCGTGGACTTCAGGAAAGCCACAGCCCCCCCGCCCTCCCTCGCCCTCACCAACAGTCCCATCACCACTGTGGACTGTCACCGCTTCCTCGGCACCACCATCACCCAGGACCTCAAGTGGGAGTCAACCATCAGCTCCCTCATCAAGAAGGCCCAGCAGAGGATGTACTTCCTGCGGCAGCTGAAGAAGGCCAAGCTGCCTGTCCAGCTGATGGTGCAGTTCTACACGGCCATCATCGAGTCTATCCTCTGCTCCTCCATCACGGTGTGGTACGCTGGGGCCACAGCCAGGGACAGACACAGACCGCAGCGCATTGTGGCCTCTGCTGAGAAGGTGATCGGCTGTAGCCTTCCATCTCTCCATGACCTGCACATCTCCAGGACTCGGGGCAGAGCAGGTCGGATCACAGCTGACCCTTCTCACCCTGCACACAGTCTATTCAACCCACTCCCCTCGGGCAGGAGGCTACGGTCCATCCGGACCAGGACCTCCTGCCATAAGAACAGTTTCTTCCCTCTGCCGTTAGACTCATGAACTCCTCATAACTCAGTCACCTTAAGCTTAACTCTGTCACTTTATCATTTTATCATGGGTCACTTTAGACAATGTACTTTGGTTTTAATTGCACTCCTCCCATTGCACTGTTTTTTTTTTCTGTTCCTCTTTCTTTCTGTTTTTCTGTTGCACACAGCCTTTCATATTTCATATGTAATTTTTTTATCTTATATTTTGTCTTATTTTGGCACATATTGTATATTTTATCTTAGCATTTTATATTGCTCTCTGTTTAATGTTGCACCATTATATCGAAGCAAATTCCTAGTCTGTGAATCCTGTTCATTGGCAATGGCAATAAACTTCTTCTGATTCTGATGTGGATGAGATGACCAGCAGTTATCGGCCTGTAAAATTGGGTATCATCACCCTAGCAATGAAAGGTAATCCCAGAACGCCGCAGTATATCCCCAAGGGGTGCTACATAAAGGGAAAAAGCAGGGGGCCTAAAACGGAATCCCTGCGGAACCCCAAACTTCATGTCCCTAAGATCAGAGGAAGTGCCATTGCACAAAACACAGTGAGAACGTCAAGTATGACGTCAGCAGTGCAAGGGCACTCCCAGTAATCCCAAAATGATTTTCCAGCCTATCAAGTAGAATATGATGATCCACTGTATCAAATGCAGCACTGAGATCTAACAGCAACAGAACCATAGTGGTGTCTGAATCCATTGTAAGCAGAAGATCATTCACCACTTTAGTGAGAGCCGTCTCTGTGGAATGATATTTTCTAAAAGCAGACTGCAGTGGCTCAAAGAGATTATTCTCAGTAAGATAGTCTACGAGCTGCCGTGACACCACTTTTTCCAGAATTTTAGAGAAAAATGATAGATTTGATATCGGCCTATACTTTTTCACTACACTAGGGTCAAGATTAGGTTTCTTAAGTAATGGTTTAATCACTGCAGATTTGAAACATTTAGGAACAGATCCAGAGGTTAATGAGAGATTAATAATTTCCAGCACAGTCGAACCAAGAGTGGGCCACAGGTCCTTAAACAGTTTGGTTGGAACAGAACATGGGTTAAAGTTCTCTGTCACCATGACGGATTTCCATCATTTGGAAAATTTAACCACACATACGCCTGTGCACGTGGTGCCATGCGTGTTTTGTGTCCGAAATCTGATCCTCTCACTGTCAAAGCTACATCCCATTCTGCACTAATCAAAGCAGCAGCAGTGTCTGTGTGGACTGCAGAGGAAGGGACTGTGAATTTTCCTTCCTCTCCACTCTGTTTACTGCTTGCCATGAGCCACGGTCCTTCTCCTCCCTGTCTTCGTGAGAACATTGGCAGACACTCCCCAAGTAGAGAAGGGCGTGGCTTTGCTTTGAACCAGTGAAGCAATGATCTGACTCTGCTTCGATGGTTTGTTGCTTTATCTTAATTTTCTCCCACTAAAACCCTAAAGAGCATATGTCTATGAGTAATATTTACCTTTTTTATATTAAACCGACCTGTAAAACAGTTGATGTATTTTATAACTTAAAAACAGGACAGATGCTAACGCGTTAGCATGTCTATGGGGTTTTCAATGTTAAAGTTAGCATTAAGCTGTTCGCATCTCAGCGCAGTTTGTGTGCATGTTTTCTGTATAATAAATAATTAATGGCTTAGTGTTTGTTGTCAAAGAGTCAAATGTGTTACGAATTGTAATTTATTTATTTATTTTTATTCATATATTAAGGGGGAGGTGATGGTCTAGTGGTTAAGGTGTTGGGCTTGAGTCCAGAAGATCATAGGTTCAAATCCCCGCCTGACTAGAAAATCACTAAGGGCCCTTGGGCAAGATCCTTAATCCCCTATTGCTCCCGGTGTGTAGTGAGGGCCTTGTATGGCAGCACCCTGACCTCGGGGTGAATGTGAGGCATAATTTAAAGCGCTTTGAGCGTCTGATGCAGATGGAAAAGCTCTATATAAATGCAGTCCATTTACCATTTACCATAATAATAATAATCAGAAGAATCAGAATCAGAATCGCCTTTATTGTCATTGTAATTTGCATTACAACGAGATTTGAGTGCAACTCCAAAAAGGTGCTTTCCGTGGTGCGAGTGATTTTTAGCCAAATAAAAGATAGTGAAATTTAACGGTAAATTATTCAGAGTATATGCACAACTAATATAAACATAAGGTAAAATAAAATGAAATGTGGACAAAGTAATGTAAAACGAGAATTATATACAACTGTTTAAGTTTAATGATTTAATGATGATTTAATTGTTTCGGTCAAACCACATCTAAGCTGTGTTTTTACACAAGAAAAAAATAAAATACAGTAAACTGCACATTTGTGTCTTTTTTTCATGAAAATATCTTATTAAAGATCACATATTATACTTTAGCCAGGCCTTTAAAATACTTTTGTGGACTCTTGCTGTAATATGTTGTCAGTGGTTGAGATAGTTTCTGTAGACATCTAAAAATGCTCATAATTGGGTGAAACCTGATGGAAATGTCTCAAAATAAAACATTACTCGAGGTATATTTTTGACGAGAATATAAATTTAATAACTTTATAACAAGCTCAAATGTTGATGTTGCGTAATAAAGGCCTTTTAATAATAACTCACTTCAAGAAATAATGGCAAAACTCACATGTAAGTAAAAAAACAAAAACAAACAACAAAAAAATGGTTAATCAATTAGTAAAATAATTATTTGCAGCCCAAGTTTGTTTTAGGAGTGAGAGCATTTTACCGATTAAATTTGAATAAGCCAGTTTTGAGTTTCTGAGTGCGCATGTGTTTTCAAAACTGGTGACAGTGTTACTTTGTGCTCAGCAGAACAACGTTGCATTCACCAGATTAGAACAAATCAAAATACTACAGAAGACAAAGAATTTTTACTTGACAGATTGAAGTGAGTTTTCTTTGTTTCAGAGGGCTTCATACCCATTAAAATTCACCAGAATATACAAAATTTGACTTGCTCTTTTAAAACAAATTCTGTGGGAGCACCCCCAGACCCCCCATAATCAATACTGTGTTTTTACTTCACAGTTTGAAGTGAGTTTTCTTTGTTTCAGAGGGCTTCATACCCATTAAAATTCACCAGAATGTACAAAATTTGACTTGCTTTTTTAAAAAATTCTGTGGGAGATCCCCCAGACCCCCATAATCAATACTGTGTTTTTACTTGACAGATTGAAGTGAGTTTAATTTGTTTCAGAGGGCTTCATACCCATTAAAATTCACCAGAATATACAAAATTTGACTTGCTTTTTTTATAACAATTCTGGAGGAGATCCCCCAGACCCCCATACTGTGTTTTTACTTGACAGATTGAAGTGAGTTTTCTTTGTTTCAGAGGGCTTCATACCCATTAAAATTCACCAGAATATACAAAATTTGACTTGCTTTTTTTAATAACAATTCTGGGGGAGATCCCCCAGACCCCCCAGAATCAAGACTACACCCCACCCCCACCACTGTTTTATGTACCTTTATGTTCAAGTTTTGCATTCTTTTTATTCTTTGTCTGTCTCTCCTTAGAGGCTGTTTAGAATAGATTTATATGCTGTATAATGCGTTTATTGTATTTATTGAGGAAAAAACAGTGTGTGCCCCCACTAAGCCACATTTTTGGGAATTGCTGGCATTGATTTTTGCCAGGAAAAAAATTTCAGTCAGATGAAAATTTATTGCTTTAACCCATGATATACAACCCCTGGCAAAAATTATGGAATCACTGGCCTCGGAGGATGTTCATTCAGTTGTTTAATTTTGTAGAAAAAAAGCAGATCATAGACATGACACAAAACTAAAGTCATTTCAAATGGCTTTAAGAAACGCTATAAGAAATCAGGAAAACAAATTGTGGCAGTCAGTAACTGTTACTTTTTTAGACCAAGCAGAGGGAAAAAAAATATGGAATCACTCAATTCTGAGGAATGATGAATGAATTCAGATGCTCAAACAAGTTATATTTGTAACCCCCAACAGCTAATAAGGTAAACCTAGATTTATAAATAAGAGCAACACCCCCGCCTTGCTTCGCATCATGAGGGATGTGACTAAATGTATATGCTGGTGGGCAGGCTTCATTCAAAGGAAGAACAACTGTGGGTTTGAGCCAGGTTTCACATAACCCAACCATGTCCAAGTGAGTAATTACAGCTGACCATGCAGACGAAGTACTTCTACATGGACAGACAGGCAGTGTGACCAGGAATTGGACCCAGATCTCAGTATTGGTCGACCAAGTCCCTGTCCCGCTGAGCTAACTGCTCTTCCATATTTGCCGATGACTGATTAAAATGATGCATTAAAATTCTGTCACTTTACTTCATAATTAAATGTCTAAAAATAGAATTCCTTTATTGTCATTGTACATCAAACAAGATTTGTCCTCTGGTGGCCCAGTGGATTAGTGGTTAGCGCCGTTACCTCACAGCAAGAATGTCATGGTTTTGAATCCTTCCTGGTCCTTTTTGTGTAGAGTTTGCATTATTTCCCCGAGTTTGCTTGGGATCCCTCCAGGTACTAGGGGTTGGAGCCTATCCCAGCAGTCATAGGGTGGGAGGCTGTGTTTCCCCTGGAGAGGATGCCGGTCTGTCGCAGTGCTGCAGGACAGTACTGCCTGTTATTAAAGTACTGACATACTGTCTACCCACTGATGCAGAAGAACTGACAGATGATATGTCATTATTCTAGCAGTACATCAGTACTTCAGCTGTTCTCCTGTTGTGTACTCCTTTGACTGTGTACTTTGTCCTGCAGGTGGTCGCAGTACTTTCTTTGTATACTGTAAGAGCTGCAGGTGTATCCGAGCAGGTAAACTGAGAGTTCGCTGTGGAAGCTGCAGACAGACGACGCTCACACTCTGCTCAGTGAGTACTTCTACAAACCCTCAGCCAGATTAACTCAAATCAGCAACCAACTCTGACATTGGAAAACAGAAAGCAGACTAAGCACCTCATCCCACACTTCTCTATCCTCGGTCAAGTCCTGTAACTCTTCCCGAGCCATTACCAAACCAGCTGGGAAATATAATCCCTCCATCGTGTCCTGGGTCTTCCTCTGGGTCTCCTTCAAGATGCCAGGGGTAGAGAAATCCACTGGTCCAAGGACACAAGCCAGTAACTTTTGACTTATGTCTAGTTGATATTTTCCCCTGCTAGACTGATGTTGAGTTAAAAATCTTGACAGTCTAGTGATTAAAAGTGTTCGACAAGGCCGATGATTTTTTTCAATCTTGCGCCTTAAATAACTGACCGGCTGTTGGCAGATTACAAGGACCCACGCTGTGCCACTCAGTCACACCACTAACGTCATGACTGAAGCTCAGTTAACAAAGGAGAAGCTTAAATGGAACGGCTTTAACAGGAACAGCGCACAGAAAGAGCAGCAAAGCAGAGCCGGTCCACAGACAGATTCAGCCAGAGTTACTATAGCAACACTGCATGCCCATATATGGACACATAAAAAGTTAACTTAGATCAGCTGTTGTATTTTGCTATAAAATCTGAATGTGATGTAATATTTTAACATTATTTTCTTCAACCATCATAAAATTTTGATCATACTAGTCTGAGAAGCAACAGATATAATTGTTGCCCAAAGAAATCAGATATTATAGAGCTTCCACAGCTGTTTGGGCTGCATAAGACGAGCACAATGCCAGAATTAGAGGGCGAAGTATCAGGTGCACAGTACTTTCAGATGAGAGCAGAGGATCAGGTAAGCAAATGTTTATTACTTTACATACATTCAACACAAAATGCAAACAACCTATCATGCGATAGATTTATAAATACAATATTGATTGAAGACACGTGCGTGATGTGATGATTAATGCTACACTAAGGCTCGCTGTCTGAGGCTCTGAGCTTCCAAATACCTGGGGCCACGACCTTGGTCCAGAAGGACCAGTAACACAATTGGTGCTACTGGTCCTGACCAGTAGGTTCAAAAAATATTTCTCTAAGCCTGCGTGCCTGGAAGACCTCCCTCGGGAGACAACCAGGGGCATCCTCACCAGTTGCCCAGTCATTCTCAACTGGCTCCTTTAGATGTGAAGAAGCAGTAACTCTACTCAGAGTCCCCCCCTGGATAGTTGAGCTTCTCACCCTGTCCAGGAGTCTAAGCCCAGATACCCGACAGGGGAATGTCATTTCTGCCACTTGTATCCGCAATCTTGTTCTTTTGGTCATTACCCAAAATTCATGAGCATAGTTGAGGACAGGAGCATAAATTGACTGGTAAACTGAGAGTCTCAGCACCTTCATCACTACAACAGTCTGATACAGCATCCGTAAAACATCAGAAGCCGCCCCAATCCATCTATCGATCTCATGATCCACCTTATCCCCACTTGTGAAGAAGACCTGAAGATACTTAAAGTCCTCCACTTGGGACAGTAACTCTCTCTCCTGACCCAGAGGGTGCAATCCACCCTTTCTGAGAGTGGTCTCAGATTTGGAGGTGCTGATTCTCATCACAATTGCTTCACGCTCAGCTGCAAACCTGCTCGGTGGCATCGAAGGTCACCACTAGATGAACAAAACCACATCATCCGCAAAAAGCAAAGATGGATGTCACCAGACTGGACACCCTCTGGTCTCTGACTGTGCCTTGAAATCCCTTTCGTGAAGATCAAAATAGGATTGTGACACCCCGGGAACAGGTGCGATGCAATCTCGAGAAGGTGGACACAGCTTCTATTTTGGTCTTGGTCATATAGAGACTGCATGTTGCATCAGACCTGGTACCCTATACTCATGAACCCCCCCACTCCAACAAACTACACTCAACAAAAATATAAACGCAACACTTTTGGTTTTGCTCCCATTTTGTATGAAATCAATCAATCAATCAATCAATTTTATTTATATAGCACCAAATCACAACAAACAGTTGCCCCAAGGCGCTTTATATTGTAAGGCAAGGCCATACAATAATTACGTAAAAACCCCAACGGTCAAAACGACCCCCTGTGAGCAAGCACTTGGCGACAGTGGAAATTAAAAACTCCCTTTTAACAGGAAGAAACCTCCAGCAGAACCAGGCTCAGGGAGGGGCAGTCTTCTTCTGGGACTGGTTGGGGCTGAGGGAGAGAACCAGGAAAAAGACATGCTGTGGAGGGGAGCAGAGATCAATCACTAATGGTTAAATGCAGAGTGGTGCATACAGAGCAAAAAGAGAAAGAAACACTCAGTGCATCATGGGAACCCCCCAGCAGTCTAAGTCTATAGCAGCATAACTAAGGGATGGTTCAGGGTCACTTGATCCAGCCCTAACTATAAGCTTTAGCAAAAAGGAAAGTTTTAAGCCTAATCTTAAAAGTAGAGAGGGTGTCTGTCTCCCTGATCTGAATTGGGAGCTGGTTCCACAGGAGAGGAGCCTCTCCTTCTAGTCCCCGTTAGTACTCTAGCTGCAGCATTTTGAATTAACTGAAGGCTTTTCAGGGAACTTTTAGGACAACCTGATAATAATGAATTACAATAGTCCAGCCTAGAGGAAATAAATGCATGAATTAGTTTTTCAGCATCACTCTGAAACAAGACCTTTCTAATTTTAGAGAGATTGCGTAAATGCAAAAAGCAGTCCTACATATTGTTTAATATGCGCTTTGAATGACATATCCTGATCAAAAATGACTCCAAGATTTCTCACAGTATTACTAGAGGTCAGGGTAATGCCATCCAGAGTAAGGATCTGGTTAGACACCATGTTTCTAAGATTTGTGGGGCCAAGTACAATAACTTCAGTTTTATCTGAGTTTAAAAGCAGGAAATTAGAGGTCATCCATGTCTTTATGTTTGTAAGACAATCCTGCAGTTAGCTAATTGGTGTGTGTCCTCTGGCTTCATGGATAGATAAAGCTGGGTATCATCTGCGTAACAATGAAAATTTAAGCAATGCCGTCTAATAATACTGCCTAAGGGAAGCATGTATAAAGTGAATAAAATCGGTCCTAGCACAGAACCTTGTGGAACTCCATAATTAACCTTAGTCTGTGAAGAAGATTCTCCATTTACATGAACAAATTGTAATCTATTAGATAAAGATGATTCAAACCACCGCAGCGCAGTGCCTTTAAAACCTATGGCATGCTCTAATCTCTGTAATAAAATTTTATGGTCAACAGTATCAAAAGCAGCACTGAGGTCTAACAGAACAAGCACAGAGATGAGTCCACTGTCTTTTTCAGAGGAGCTACAGCATCCAAGGTTGTCTTCAATGAGGATGTAAAACAATTGACGAGATACTCTATCTCACAGAGTTTAGGTAGCTACTCTGCACTGTGTTGGTATATGGCATTAGAGAACATAAAGAAGGAATCATATCCGTAAACCTAGTTACAGCGCTTTCTGAAAGACTTCTAGTGTAATGAAACTTATTCCCCACTGCTGAGTAGTCCATCAGAGTAAATGTAAATGTTATTAAGAAATGATCAGACAGAAGGGAGTTTTCAGGGAATACTGTTAAGTCTTCTATTTCCATACCATAAGTCAGAACAAGATCTAAGATATGATTAAAGTGGTGGGTGGACTCATTTACATTTTGAGCAAAGCCAATTGAGTCTAATAATAGATTAAATGCAGTGTTGAGGCTGTCATTCTCAGCATCTGTGTGGATGTTAAAATCGCCCACTATAATGATATTATCTGAGCTAAGCACTAAGTCAGACAAAAGGTCTGAAAATTCACAGAGAAACTCACAGTAATGACCAGGAGGACGATAGATAATAACAAATAAAACTGGTTTTTGGGACTTCCAATTTGGATGGACAAGACTAAGAGTCAAGCTTTCAAATGAATTAAAGCTCTGTCTGGGTTTTTGATTAATTAATAAGGTGGAATGGAAGATTGCTGCTAATCCTCCGCCTCAGCCCGTGCTACAAGCGTTCTGGCAGTTAGTGTGACTCGGGGGTGTTGACTCACTTAAACTAACATATTCATCCTGCTGTAACCAGGTTTCTGTAAGGCAGAATAAATCAATGAATTCAAAGATGAACTCAAAGATCTAAAACTTTTTCCACATACACAATATCACCATTTCCTTCAAATATTGTTCACAAACCAGTCTAAATCTGTGATAGTGAGCACTTCTCCTTTGCTGAGATAATCCATCCCACCTCACAGGTGTGCCATATCAAGATGCTGATTAGACACCATGATTAGTGCACAGGTGTGCCTTAGACTGCCCACAATAAAAGGCCACTCTGAAAGGTGCAGTTTTGTTTTATTGGGGGGGGGGGGGGGGGATACCAGTCAGTATCTGGTGTGACCACCATGAGCCTCATGCAGTGCAACACATCTCCTTCGCATAGAGTTGATCAGGTTGTCAATTGTGGCCTGTGGAATGTTGGTCCACTCCTCTTCAATGGCTGCGAAGTTGCTGGATATTGGCAGGAACTGGTACACGCTGTCGTATACGCCGGTCCAGAGCATCCCAAACATGCTCAATGGGTGACATGTCCGGTGAGTATGCCGGCCATGCAAGAACAATGCAAGACATTTTCAGCTTCCAAGAATTGTGTACAGATCCTTGCAACATGGGGCCGTGCATTATCCTGCTGCAACATGAGGTGATGTTCTTGGATGTATGGCACAACAGTGGGCCTCAGGATCTCGTTACGGTATCTCTGTGCATTCAAAATGCCATCAATAAAATGTACCTGTGTTCTTCATCCATAACAGACGCCTGCCCATACCATAACCCCACCGCCACCATGGGCCACTCGATCCACAACATTGACATCAGAAAACCGCTCACCCACAAGACGCCACACACGCTGTCTGCCATCTGCTCTGGACAGTGTGCACCGGGTTTCATCCGTGAAGAGAACACCTCTCCAACGTGCCAAACGCCAGCGAATGTGAGCATTTGCCCACTTAAGTCGGTTACGACGACGAACTGGAGTCAGGTCGAGACCCCGATGAGGACGACGAGCATGCAGATGAGCTTCCCTGAGATGGTTTCTGACAGTTTGTGCAGAAATTCTTTGGTTATGCAAAACGATTGTTTCAGCAACTGTCCGAGTGGCTGGTCTCAGACGATCTTGGAGGTGAACATGCTGGATGTGGAGGTCCTGGGCTGGTGTGGTTACACGTGGTCTGCGGTTGTGAGGCTGGTTGGATGTACTGCCAAATTCTCTGAAACGCCTTTGGAGACGGCTTATGGTAGAGAAATGAACATTCAATACACGAGCAACAGCTCTGGTTGACATTCCTGCTGTCAGCATGCCAATTGCACGCTCCCTCAAATCTTGCGACATCTGTGGCATTGTGCTGTGTGATAAAACTGCACCTTTCAGAGTGGACTTTTATTGTGGGCAGTCTAAGGCACACCTGTGCACTAATCATGGTGTCTAATCAGCATCTTGATATGGCACACCTGTGAGGTGGGATGGATTATCTCAGCAAAGGAGAAGTGCTCACTATCACAGATTTAGACTGGTTTGTGAACAATATTTGAGGGAAATAGTGATATTGTGTATGTGGAAAAAGTTTTAGATCTTTGAGTTCATCTCATACAAAATGGGAGCAAAACCAAAAGTGTTGCGTTTATATTTTTGTTGAGTGTATATACATTACTTTTAAAGTCCGAACATCGAACTCAACCAATGGACAAAATCAGGTCAACCCTTTAACTAGCCACTTAGCTAATTAAATAGTCAGTTTCTGTGGGAAAACCACAGCAATGTTATTTCTGTTACATATGTCACATAGGTCTCCAACCAGCTGTATCAGGGCTCAGTGATGCTTAAATGAGGGGAATGTGAAAAAGCTGAGAATCGTGTAATCTTATTGAATCTGAGACATTTTCATGTTAAAATCTGCTCATTGAATGTTAAAATTGCTGGATTCATTATTGATGAACACATTAATGAGATTTGGTGTTACTTTTCATTGGTGCTCTGAAAAAGTTTTGGGCCTGACACTGATGTTTACAAAACTAGCGTGGACAGAATAATGGCTGGGTCAAAGGGCATCAGGAAGTACGATGAATCAAGGTTAAAAATTATTGATGTGTTACAGGTTCTATAATTAATCAGAACACATTATTTTGACAGCTATAAAAAGTCTACTTAAATGGTCATGACTCCTCTGGCTGGTAAAAGATGATTTTGTTATAAGGCTTGGCTGAAGCTGAATGTGCACATGCCATGAAATAGAATAGAATAGAATGCTTTTATTGTCATTATACACAAGGTACAACGAAATTAAAAAACAACTCCCGTAGTGCAAAGGTGTAAAAAAAGTAAATATAAAAAGACAAATAAGAATATATACATGTATTTAAAAGGAGCCAGTAGGTGTATATAGATAGAAGTCTGTACTATTCATTGCATTCACCTTTATAAAAATAAATGCAATGAACAGTGCAGACTGAAGGCTAATGTGCATTCAATACCCGTATTGCACTTGGGTAGAACATTCATTCAAACCTTTATTTAACCAGGAAAAGCTCATTGAGATTGAAAATCTCTTTTCCAAGAGAGTCCTGGCCAAGAGAGGCAGCAAAAGAGACAAAGTTAAAACAAACAAAAGAGACAAACGGGATAAAACAAACATTGATACTTGTGAAACATGTTGTTAAAAATAAGCATCATGTGATCATCTGTCCAAGCATCTACATACTGATGTTTCAGCCTCCAAGTCATGTCGTAGTGCTTTAAAAGTGTTTAAAGAGACCAGCTCCTGAAGTTTCAGGTAATTTTGTAAGTTGTTCCAGGTGAAGGGCGCGGCGAATTTAAAAGCCTTCTTTCTCCGTTCTGTTCTGACCTTAGGAACAGACAGCAACAGCAGATCCTGGGAGCGCAGACGATAACTACCTGCGGCTTTTGTGCTGATAAAAACCTGGAGATTTGAGGGAAGCAAGCCTAAAATACATTTTTAAATTAAAAGATTGCAGTGGCTTTTTCTTCGAGAAGACTCTTCTGACCAACCAACACGAGAATACAACAAACAATGATGAGTAAGAGATTTTAAGTTGGTGACAAACCTTAAGGCACCATGATAAACGGAATCTAAAACACGCAGGCTTTGAACAGAAGCATTCATGTAGATTACGTCACCGTAATCCAACACAGACATAAAAGTAGACGCAACCAATCTCTTTTGGCCTCAAACGACAGACAAGACTTGATCCTAAAGTAAAAACCTAATTTTACTTTCAGTCTCTTTGCCAGCTGCTGGATGTGAGATGTAAAAGAGAGACTGTCGTCAACTGAAATCCCAAGATATCTGTACTGAGGCACTTGTTCCATTTGTACTCTGTGAGAAGAGGTGATTACTGGCAAATTCTGTGATTTAGATTTGGAGTTTGAAAACAACATGCATTTGGCTTTGGCTGCATTTACGAGGTCTGTCTAAAAAGTATCGTACCTTTTTATTTTTTGCAAAAACCATATGGATTTGAATCACGTGTGATTGCATCAGCCAAGCTTGAACCTTCGTGCGCATGCGTGAGTTTTTTTCACGGCCTGTCCGTTGCGTCATTCGCCTATGAACAGGCTTTGTGTGAGCAGTGGTCCACACCTCTCGTCATTTTTTATTGCGAATAAATTTCTGAACGATTTGGAGCTTTGCTGGCATCAATTTTTTTCCAGAAACTGTGAGAGACCTCCAGGTGGACACCGTTTGGAAAATTAATATGGCTTTCAGGGACGATTTTATGGGGATTAAACAGATTAAGGAGTGCTCCAGGCGGTTTAAAGACCGCCCTCAACTGCTGAGAGTGCGCCGCGCTCCGAGCGCCGATCAACAGGCTCAGACCCCGCTGAAACAACCAGATCATTTCCAACGTGAAGGCTTTGTTGATCCGGGATGTCGTCTGACTTTCACAAAAAGGCAGAAGGCGTGGACATCAGCACTTTTTTGGCACATTCCACTGTTACAGGAGTTTTTTTTCATGGAAAGAAAAGCGGAGGGACGCGCCACGGAGCTGTTCATTACGCGGCACAAAACCACCTTCGTGTTGGTCTCACAGGACGGCTTCTTGTATTCGCGATCTCGTTCTTTTGGTCGTGAGTCAAATCTCATGACCATAGGTGAGGATCGGAACATAGATTGATTGGTAAATTGAGAGCTTTGCCCCCTACTCAGCTCTCTCTTCACCATGACGGTCCGATACAGCGACCCCCATCACTGCAGATGCTGCACTGATCCGTCTGTCGATCTCATACTCCATCCGTCCCTCTCTCATGAACAAGACCCTGAGATACTTAAACTCCTCCACTTGAGGCAAGGACACTCCACCGACCTGAAGAGGGCAAAGCACCTTTTTCCGGTCGAGAACCATGGCCTCGGATTTGGAGGTGCTGATTTTCATCCCGGACTCTTCACACTCGCCTGCAATCCGCCCCAGTGCACGCTGAAGGTCCTGATTTGACGAAGCCAACAGAACCACATCGTCCGCAAACAGCAGAGATGAGATTCTGTGGTTCCCAAACCAGACCCCCTCTACACCCTGGCTGCGCCTAGAAATTCTGTCCATAAAGATAATGAACAGAACTGGTGACAAAGGGCAGCCCTGGCGGAGGCCAACGTCCCAGGAAACAGGTTTGACTTACTACCGGCAATGTGATCCAAGCTCCTGCTGCAGTCGTACAGGGACCGGATAGCCCTTAGCAAAGGATCTTGGACCCCGTACTCCCGGAGCACCCCCCAGAGGGTGCCCCGAGGGACACGGTCGAATGCCTTCTCCAGATCCACAAAGCACATGTGGATTGGTTGGGCGAACTCCCATGAACCCTCAAGCACCCGATGGAGCGTGTAGAGCTGGTCCGGTGTGCCGCGACCAGGACGAAAACCACACTGCTCCTCCTGAATCCGAGGTTTGACTATCGGTCGAATTCTCCTCTACAGTACTCTGGAATAGACCTTACCGGGGAGGCTGAGGAGTGTGATCCCCCTGTAGTTGGAACACACCCTCCAGTCCCCCTTCTTAAACAGAGGGACCACCACCCCGGTTTGCCAGTCCAGAGGCACTGTCCCCGACCGCCATGCGATGTTGCAGAGGCGTGTCAGCCAAGACAGTCCCACAACATCCAGAGACTTTAGGTACTCAGGACGGATTTCATCCACCCCAGAAGTCTTACCACCAAGGAGCTTTCTAACCACCTCGGTGACTTCGGCCTGGGTAATGGATGAGTCTGCCTCTGAGTCCCCAGTCTCTGCTTCCTCTTCGGAAGACATGACAATGGGATTGAGGAGATCCTTGAAGTATTCCTTCCACCGCCCGACAACATCCCCAGTCAGGGTCGACAGCTCCCCATTCGCACCGTAGACAGTGCTGGTGGAGAGCTGCTTCCGCCTCCTGAGGTGTCGGACAGTTTTCTCAAGGCAAACAGGTCCTAGGTGATGGGTCAGACTAAGGGCAGTTCAGGAGCTCCTATGACCAGTAAAAAAATCAAGGACCAAGATGTCGCCGGGTATGGCGGAGCCGGGGCCCCACCCTGGAGCCAGGCCTGGTGTTGGGGCTCGCGCGCGAGCGCCTGGTGGTCGGGCCTGAGCCCATGGGGCCCGGCCGGGCTCAGCCCGAAAGAGTGATGTGGGCCCGCCCTCCTGTGGGCTCACCACCTGCAGAGGGGGCCATGGGGGTCGAGTGCAGAGAGGAATATATATATATATATATATATATATATATATATATATATATATATATATATATATATATATATATATGGGTATATCAGCACTTGTGTTGAGAACATCGTACCCACCATACAAGTGAGGAAGTTCCCCATCCAGAAGCCCTGGGTAAACAGAGAGGTGCTGCACTTGCTGCTTGCTCAGACTGCTGCTTTTAGATCTGACAACGAAGCCGAGTACAAGGCTGCACAGTACAGACTGGAGAAGGTCATAAGAGCGGCCAAGAGACAGCACAGAGAGGACGGAGGACTTCTACTCTAATGCTGACCCCAGGAGAATGTGGCAGTGTCTGGATCACATCACAGACTTCAGGACCAGCTCCAGAACCACCACCATCAGCTCGTCGGACAGCCTGCCAGACAACCTCAATGCCTTCTACACCCACTTTGAGAGCCCCACCCCCACCACCTCTACAGAATACAGACACACCCCGAACACTCAACCCCCTCCCCCGCCAGTCGTCACATCAGCCCTGGTACACAAAGCTTTGAGGAGCGTCCGTCCCGGAAGGCTGCCGGGCCAGACAATGTACTAGGACGCACCCTCAGAGTATGTGCTAACGAGCTGGCTGATGTTCTCACCTCCATCTTCAACCTTTCTCTCAGGCAATGCATCGTCCCGAGATGCTACAAGACCACCACCATCGTCCCCCTCCCCAAGAAGAGCCCCCCATCCTGTCTGAATGACTTCCGGCCAGTAGCACTCACTTCAATCATTATGAAGTGCTTCGAGAGAGTAATACTGTCTCACATTTATAACTGCATCCTGGACACCACCGACCCACTGCAGTACGCCTACAGGCACAACCGGTCTACGTCAGATGCCATCGCCACCGCCCTTCACATCTCCCTCTCTTATCTGGAAAATAAAGACTCCTACATTAGGATTCTCTTCATCGACTACAGTTCCGCCTTCAACACTGTCGTCACCCACAAACTGTTAGCCCACAGACTTCACCCCTCCCTCTGTGACTGGCTTCTCAACTTCCTGACTGGCAGGCCACAGTCTGTCAGGATTGGGAGAAGGACGTCAGCCACCATCACTACCAACATGGGGACCCCACAGGGCTGTGTCCTGAGCCCCATCCTCCACATCCTGTTCACCCATGACTGTGTCGCTTCCCACCCCAACAACACCCATCATCAAGTTGCCGACAACACCGCCGTGATAGCACGCGTCACTGGCGGAGACGAGGCAGCCTACAGGAGGGAGGTGGACAGTCTGGTGACGTGGTGTGGAGACAACAACCTCACCCTCAAGGGTGAATACCAAGGAGATGATAGTGGACATAAGGAAGGAGAGGAGGCCTCACCAGCTGCTGTTCATCCGAGGTCTTGAGGTGGCGAGGGTGAGGAACTTCAAGTACCTGGGGGTCCACATCAGCGATGACCTGACCTGGACATTCAACACCACACAGGTGGTGAAGAAGGCTCAGCAGCGGCTGTATTTCCTGAGGAGGCTGAGGGAATTTGGGATAGCACCCAAGATCCTCAGCAACTTCTACAGCTGCATCATTGAGTCAGTCCTGACCCCCTGTATCACTGTGTGGTATGGCAGCTCTACTGTGTGGGACCGCAAACGCCTGCAGAGAGTGATAAGGACTGTGTTTAAGATCACCAGGACCCCACAATCCTCTCTGCAGAGCATCTACCACCACAGAGTCCACAGGAGAGCTGTCTCCATCATCAAAGACCCCACTCACCCCCAACATGGACTATTCACACTCCGCCCCTCAGGCCACAGGTTCAGGACTGTGAGATGCAGAACCACCAGGTTCAAGAACTCCTTCTTTCCCACAGCCATTAGACTGTTAACTAGCTGAACTGGGGGACTGTGTGTGTTGAATAAATTCATTCATTCACATGTTTGTGTCCTCTCAGTTCATTTATTTGAGAATGTTTATGTTTTGTTTTGTTTAGAACCTTTGAACAGGTTTTTGTGTCACATTGGGAACAAAGATGTCAGTATGTGAGCCACAGAAAGGGTCAGACGGTGAAATTGAACCTTTACAGCAGATTTGCAGATGTGTTTCCTTGATCAATCAAAAGGTTTATAGGAAATATTTTGACTAAATAAAATAACGATACATAATCTTTCTGTCTCAGGGTCCATCCAGCTGGGATGATATTCTTCTGCGGGGTCGTCTCCATGGTATTTGTCAATCTGAGGGTTGTCGTGGAAATGAAGCGGTAAGGTGGCATGTTTATATAAAGTCATTACAGTCAGTGGCATTGTGGGAGTTGTAGTTCCCTCAGTGTCTCCTGATTCTTTGTGTGCAGGAGTTCTTCACCAAGTGTGCATCCCATCCAACCTCGGATGACGACCATTCTGTGGCCCTCAACCTCATCAGGACCAACATCAGAGGCGTCCCCTGCATCGCCTGCACAGACATCATGTGACTTCCACACACCAGCACTTCCTGTTAGCGTTAGCTCTGGACTGTGTCAACATCTTTCTGGTCTTTCTTTGTCAGGGACGTCATCCTGGTCTTCCAGTGTGCAGAGCGTCACGTGATCTGTCTCGATTGTTTCCGTCAGTATTGTCAGACTCGACTAAATGAGCGGCAGTTTGTCCATCATCCCATCATAGGTTACTCGCTGCCGTGTGCAGGTATGTTTGGTTCTGGTCCAGCTAATCCTGCTCTGTACTAGAGGCTGACATTCTTTCGGGAATCCCACGGGTCACGGGATTCCCGTGGGATTCCCACAAGATGGGAGTCAACTTTGATATTTATCACATGATTGGGACAGTACGGGATTAAAGGTTCATGGGAGCAGGAACCAAAGTTTTAGGTAGCAAGCCGTCCTGCTGTCATTTGGGTGGTCAATTTTTGAAAAAGAAGGCCAAAAAAATAGCGGCGTTTTTGCTTAAAGCCGTCTCTGAGTTGGCTTGCTGCAAGGAGGGAGAGGTGAGGGGGCGGGGGAGGTGTATGAGCTGCTTCAGTCAGTGGAGCGCGCACACAACACGTTATAAGAAACAAAAGGAGGCGCTGCCTTTATTTCTCCCTGGACTGATCTGTCGGTACGTCCTGTTCACACCGTGTGTGTGTCAGTGACAGTTATACTGAATTTATGAAATGAAATAAAATTCCTTAAAAAATGATAATATACAAGTATGAATGAACATTCTAAAAATCACACACGTGTGATAAAAAAAAAAAACCTGATGTGGAGAAACTCGGCAGTGATGTTCAGAAGCAGAAATCACATAAAGCAGCTGAGAACTCTGAACTTTAACAGGCTTAAAATAAAATATTAAATATATATTAAATATATTAAATATTTATATTTAAAATAAATATAAATAAATATTTATATTTATTTTAGATGACTTAATGTAGTTGTTTAATGTTCAAGCACAAAACGTGACTGAGGAGGAAAAAAAGAGGAAATGAACTCTAGTCAGAATAAAAATACAAGCTGCTAATTTTTATGTTATTTTTCAAAGTTATTCGGCTGCATTTCTGCGTTTCATTTATTTCAAAGTAAGTTACGGCTTATTATTTTCAAAAATCATGAGTCAAATCAGTCTGCATTGTTAAGTTTTTCCTGCACTTTTGTGTATTTTTTTCCTTCTTCGTAAGAGTTTGGTGTTTTTGTGTTTGTTCTACAGAGTTTGAAAGAACAATAAAATGTTAACACTTTTCTTTATAGCAGTTCTGTAGTTTCAGAAATGGAACAGAAACAACCACAAATCAGAAAAAGTTGGGACTGTATGTAAAATGAAGATAAAAATAAAAATGCTGCACTATTTCCAGTGGTGGGCCCAGTTCTGCTAATCCACTAACCGCTAATTATCGAAGCTAACGTTTACATTATTGGATTAGCTTTTCATGCAACTTTAAAAACCATCATCGGTTCAATTATCTTCTGATAAATTTTAGTCCGATAATTTTTAGAACGCTAACATATTTTTTGCAAGCTTAGTGAATAAAGCTTTAACAGTTATTAATCATTTTTAAAGTCTGATATCAAATATTTTAGTGCCTGCCTGTTAAATGTTTGTAGTAGACATACAGTACTATCCTCTACAAACAGAGCTGGTCACAAAACACAAACAAAATGAGACCATTTCTCTTGACACCCTACTAACAAGCCGGCAATATCACCTAAGTCATCCAGAGGCATACAGTTTTAACTTATGGTTAAAAATTTAACCAAACTAATTTTGGACAAGTTAATTGGCCCGCGAAATCGGCGGAGGCGAACCATCCAGGCCCGCGGCGTTGGCGCAGGAGGCGACCCATCCAGGCCCGCGGTGTTGGTGGAGAAGGCGAACCATCCAGGCCCGCGGCGTCGGCGGAAGAGGTGATCCATCCAGGCCCAGTTTTTCAGCATCACTCTGAGACAAGACCTTTCTAATTTTAGAGATATTGCGTAAATGCAAAAAAGCAGTCCTACATATTTGTTTAATATGCGCTTTGAATGACATATCCTGATCAAAAATGACTCCAAGATTTCTCACAGTATTACTAGAGGTCAGGGTAATGCCATCCAGAGTAAGGATCTGATTAGACACCATGTTTCTAAGATTTGTGGGGCCAAGTACAATAACTTCAGTTTTATCTGAGTTTAAAAGCAGGAAATTAGAGGTCATCCATGTCTTTATGTCTGTAAGACAATCCTGCAGTTTAGCTAATTGGTGTGTGTCCTCTGGCTTCATGGATAGATAAAGCTGGTATCATCTGCGTAACAATGAAAATTTAAACAATACCGTCTAATAATACTGCCTAAGGGAAGCATGTATAAAGTGAATAAAATTGGTCCTAGCACAGAACCTTGTGGAACTCCATAATTAACTTTAGTCTGTGAAGAAGATTCCCCATTTACATGAACAAATTGTAATCTGTTAGACAAATATGATTCAAACCACTGCAGCGCAGTGCCTTTAATACCTATGGCATGCTCTAATCTCTGTAATAAAATTTTATGGTCAACAGTATCAAAAGCAGCACTGAGGTCTAACAGAACAAGCACAGAGATGAGTCCACTGTCCGAGGCCATAAGATTATTTGTAACCTTCACTAATGCTGTTTCTATACTATGATGAATTCTAAAACCTGACTGAAACTCTTCAAATAGACCATTCCTCTGCAGATGATCAGTTAGCTGTTTTACAACTACCCTTTCAAGAATTTTTGAGAGAAAAGGAAGGTTGGAGATTGGCCTATAATTAGCTAAGATAGCTGGGTCAAGTGATGGCTTTTTAAGTAATGGTTAATTACTGCCACCTTAAAGCCTGTGGTACATAGCCAACTAACAAAGATAGATTGATCATATTTAAGATCGAAGCATTAAATAATGGTAGGGCTTCCTTGAGCAGCCTGGTAGGAATGGGGTCTAATAAACATGTTGATGGTTTTGATGAAGTAACTAATGAAAATAACTCAGACAGAACAATCGGAGAGAAAGAGTCTAACCAAATACCGGCATCACTGAAAGCAGCCAAAGATAACGATACATCTTTGGGATGGTTATGAGTAATTTTTTCTCTAATAGTTAAAATTTTGTTAGCAAAGAAAGTCATGAAGTCATTACTAGTTAAAGTTAATGGAATGTTGTTAAAGTTTATGTTGGTGATGTAAATGTAGCATATAATTCATTTATGAAAATACTGATGAAATCATATAATAAAAATTGTAAATTAATAAAAACTAGTAAGAAAAGAGTAAATAAATCATGGCTTACTAAGGGAATAAAAAACGCTTGTGTAGAGAAAAACTATATAGCTGCTTTTTAAAAATGCAAACAAAGGAAACAGAACACAGATACAAAAAAATATAAATATAAACTATTGACAATAATTAGGAAACAAAAAAAATATTATTATAGTGAACAATTGAATAAGAGTAAAGATAATATGAGGGCAACATGGGGAATTATAAAAAGTGTGATGGAGTGAAATCAACGTTTCCGAATTACCTTGTCAAGGAAAATAAAGAGATATATGACATAAAAGAAATTGTAAATGAGTTTAATGATTATTTTTCAAAGGTGGGATCAAGTCTGGTGGGAAATAAACTTGACAATGTGGAAAAGATGAAATAAGGAATATTGTAAAAAAAAACTGTAAGCAAAAGATCAACTGACTATGAAGATTTAGACATGATGACTGTAAAAAGTATAATAGAAACTATTATTGAACCATTCACTTACATTTGTAATCTGTCTCTGTCAACAGGAATTTTCCCAGACGAAATGAAAATTGCCAAGGTAGTCCCATTATATAAAAATGGAGACAAACATAACATTTCAAATTACAGGCCAGTGTCATTGATTCCACAGTTTTCTAAAATTATGGAAAAAGTTTTTGTGACAAGGTTGGATAAATTCATTGAGAAACATATTTTAAATAATGCTCAGTATGGATTCAGAACAAAACATTCGACAGCTATGGCAATTATGGAATTAACAGAGAAAATATCAACAGCAATAGATAATAAGGATTATTTTGTAAGTGTTTTTATTGACCTGACAAAAGCTTTTGATGTTATCAATCATTCAAGATTGCTTCACAAGTTACAACAATATGGAATAAGAGGGATTGCACATCAGTGGGTAAAAAGCTACTTAGAAAATAGAAAACAGTTTGTTCAGATAAATAATACTAAATCAGAATTGTGTAATATTATGTGTGGAGACCACAAGGCTCGGTACTTGGACCCAAACTGTATTTTGTATATCAATGATTTTGTGAATGTATCTAATGTACTTGGTAGCATTTTATTTGCTGACGATACATTATTTTACTCTGGATCAGATATACAGGAAGTAGCACAAGTGATAAATACAGAGTTGGAAAAAGTTAAATACCGGTTTGATATAAACAGATTGTCACTTAATCTTAATAAAACAAATTCCATATTGTTTAATGACAGAGTAAAAAAAAATGATGTGTCATTAAAAATAGATGGAAAGGATATTCAAAGGGTAAAAGAAACAAAATTTTTAGGAGTTATGATTGATGAAGATTTTACATAGAAGTCACACATAAATTACATAAAAGGAAAGATAGCAAAAGCCATTGCTGTTTTGCATAAAGTTAAATATTCATTAAATAGTTACGGATTATTAACATTGTACAATTCATTGATTGTTCCATATTTGACTTATTGTGTAGAAATCTGGGGATCAACATGTACAACTTATACACAACCTTTATTTATTTTGCAGAAAAGAGCTTTAAAAGTGATTAGCAACAGTCGTTTTAGAGATCCATCTAGTCCATTGTTCATTAAGTATAGGGTACTTAAATTTCATGATTTAGTTGATTTGAAATTATTACAATGTACCAAGCGAATAACCTTACCAATAAACATTCAAAATATGTTTGAAAAAAGAGTAAGTAGTTATAATTTGAAGGGCATAGAAGTCTTTAAAAAACCAAGATTCAGAACCAAGATAAAGGAACGGAGTATTGCAGTGAATGGTGTAAAATTATGGAACAACCTCAACAAAGAAATCAAAGAATCAAGGAAGCTTAAATTATTTAAAAAACATATTAAACTTGATGTATTTTATTTTTTAAGTATGAAACTATGAAAGACTAAGAAGACTTAACAGTATTCCCTGAAAACTCCCTTCTGTCTGATCATTTCTTAATAACATTTACATTTACTCTGATGGACTACCCAGCAGTGGGGAATAAGTTTCATTACACTAGAAGTCTTTCAGAAAGCGCTGTAACTAGGTTTAAGGATATGATTCCTTCTTTATGTTCTCTAATGCCATATACCAACACAGTGCAGAGTAGCTACCTAAACTCTGTAAGTGAGATAGAGTATCTCGTCAATAGTTTTACATCCTCATTGAAGACAGCTTTGGATGCTGTAGCTCCTCTGAAAAAGAGAGCTTTAAATCAGAAGTGCCTGACTCCGTGGTATAACTCACAAACTCGCAGCTTAAAGCAGATAACCCGTAAGTTGGAGAGGAAATGGCGTCTCACTAATTTAGAAGATCTTCACTTAGCCTGGAAAAAGAGTATGTTGCTCTATAAAAAAGCCCTCCGTAAAGCTAGGACATCTTTCTACTCATCACTAATTGAAGAAAATAAGAACAACCCCATGTTTCTTTTCAGCACTGTAGCCAGGCTGACAAAAGTCAGAGCTCTATTGAGCCGAGTATTCCATTAACTTTAACTAGTAATGACTTCATGACTTTCTTTGCTAACAAAATTTTAACTATTAGAGAAAAAATTACTCATAACCATCCCAAAGACGTATCGTTATCTTTGGCTGCTTTCAGTGATGCCGGTATTTGGTTAGACTCTTTCTCTCCGATTGTTCTGTCTGAGTTATTTTCATTAGTTACTTCATCAAAACCATCAACATGTTTATTAGACCCCATTCCTACCAGGCTGCTCAAGGAAGCCCTACCATTATTTAATGCTTTGATCTTAAATATGATCAATCTATCTTTGTTAGTTGGCTATGTACCACAGGCTTTTAAGGTGGCAGTAATTAAACCATTACTTAAAAAGCCATCACTTGACCCAGCTATCTTAGCTAATTATAGGCCAATCTCCAACCTTCCTTTTCTCTCAGAAATTCTTGAAAGGGTAGTTGTAAAACAGCTAACTGATCATCTGCAGAGGAATGGTCTATTTGAAGAGTTTCAGTCAGGTTTTAGAATTCATCATAGTACAGAAACAGCATTAGTGAAGGTTACAAATGATCTTCTTATGGCCTTGGACAGTGGACTCATCTCTGTGCTTGTTCTGTTAGACCTCAGTGCTGCTTTTGATACTGTTGACCATAAAATTTTATTACAGAGATTAGAGCATGCCATAGGTATTAAAAGCACTGCGCTGCGGTGGTTTGAATCATATTTGTCTAATAGATTACAATTTGTTCATGTAAATGGGGAATCTTCTTCACAGACTAAAGTTAATTATGGAGTTCCACAAGGTTCTGTGCTAGGACCAATTTTATTCACTTTATACATGCTTCCCTTAGGCAGTATTATTAGACGGTATTGCTTAAATTTTCATTGTTACGCAGATGATACCCAGCTTTATCTATCCATGAAGCCAGAGGACACACACCAATTAGCTAAACTGCAGGATTGTCTTACAGACATAAAGACATGGATGACCTCTAATTTCCTGCTTTTAAACTCAGATAAAACTGAAGTTATTGTACTTGGCCCCACAAATCTTAGAAACATGGTGTCTAACCAGATCCTTACTCTGGATGGCATTACCCTGACCTCTAGTAATACTGTGAGAAATCTTGGAGTCATTTTTGATCAGGATATGTCATTCAAAGCGCATATTAAACAAATATGTAGGACTGCTTTTTTGCATTTACGCAGTATCTCTAAAATCAGAAAGGTCTTGTCTCAGAGTGATGCTGAAAAACTAATTCATGCATTTATTTCCTCTAGGCTGGACTATTGTAATTCATTATTATCAGGTTGTCCTAAAAGTTCCCTAAAAAGCCTTCAGTTAATTCAAAATGCTGCAGCTAGAGTACTAACGGGGACTAGAAGGAGAGAGCATATCTCACCCATATTGACCTCTCTTCATTGGTTTCCTGTTAATTCTAGAATAGAATTTAAAATTCTTCTTCTTACTTATAAGGTTTTGAATAATCAGGTCCCATCTTATCTTAGGGACCTCGTAGTACCATATCACCCCAATAGAGCGCTTCGCTCTCAGACTGCAGGCTTACTTGTAGTTCCTAGGGTTTGTAAGAGTAGAATGGGAGGCAGAGCCTTCAGCTTTCAGGCTCCTCTCCTGTGGAACCAGCTCCCAATTCAGATCAGGGAGACAGACACCCTCTCTACTTTTAAGATTAGGCTTAAAACTTTCCTTTTTGCTAAAGTTTATAGTTAGGGCTGGATCAGGTGACCCTGAACCATCCCTTAGTTATGCTGCTATAGACGTAGACTGCTGGGGGGGTCCCATGATGCACTGTTTCTTTCTCTTTTTGCTCTGTATGCACCACTCTGCATTTAATCATTAGTGATCGATCTCTGCTCCCCTCCACAGCATGTCTTTTTCCTGGTTCTCTCCCTCAGCCCCAACCAGTCCCAGCAGAAGACTGCCCCTCCCTGAGCCTGGTTCTGCTGGAGGTTTCTTCCTGTTAAAAGGGAGTTTTTCCTTCCCACTGTAGCCAAGTGCTTGCTCACAGGGGGTTGTTTGACCGTTGGGGTTTTACATAATTATTGTATGGCCTTGCCTTACAATATAAAGCGCCTTGGGGCAACTGTTTGTTGTGATTTGGCGCTATATAAAAAAACTGATTGATTGATTGATTGATTGGCATGTCATGGAAATGTAATCTGTTAAATTATGTTGATTAATGATGCTTGATACTGTAAGATTGTATTGTAAAAAAGGGGCAGAATATATAAGACTTGTTCTTCCAATCTGCTCCTTTTCATTCAATGGTTTGTAATGTTTTGTTATTTCTGCTTTTCTGTTTTTTTTTTCTCTTAAATGAATGAAATATTAAATAAATAAATAAATAAAAATTTAAATTAATGTCACGTCTAAAAATTTCTAAAATGAAAATATCAGATGTATGTTTTAGTTTTAAAGTATTTCACTAATTTGAAATGTTTTAGTGTGGACATGGTGTGTGCGCAGTGCTTTATGGGTACTGACTGTAAATGTTCACGACAGGAGAAATGCATTTGAAATGTTCTGATCAGGCTCCACATGGACAACAGCCTTAAATGCTTTATATATTGTGCCTAAAACTCTCATGAATATATTCTCTGGGTTTATAGACGTTGTTATTGTGTTTGTTTTATGTAAAAATGCCAGAAGCAGCTCAGGCTGCTTCTCCATTATTTTCAATTGGAATCACTGTGAGCTGCAATCGCTTCCTGTTTGCTGTATAATGTCCTGGTTATTGTCCTTTACAACATTGTCATCTTTGTTCCAGAGTAATATATATAAGATGTCTGAAATTCGGTTTGTGTTTATTAATTCCACACAGATTAAACGTAGCAGACGCATTTGGAATAGTTGTTTTGGCAAGTTTTCATGATCTCTACTGCCATCTACTGACCAGCAGTGTTCATAGCAGTGCTATCAGGTTATATCAGATGGTTGTCTTATTACAACTTGACTTTTGGCTTTTGCAAAATAAAATTTATATATGAAAAAAATGGCATATTTTACAAAAGCACATTTATATGTAAACCAACACAGAAGTCACATTAATGTGTTTGTTTTTACATAGAATGAATGAGTCAACCAATCAGTGTTAGTGGAGGATCATTTACCCATAATCCCTTTGGCATCGGTCTGTTTGTTACAAAACTTCAGAATTAGTGCATTATTTAAAATTAAAAGATATGTTATTTTAACTTTGTACAAATGACAGAATTGACATTAATGTAGTTATTTTATACAGAAAAATTTGTTTTATAAATCAGAACCATAAGTCAAACCTGCTTTATTTTCCAAGACCTCTGCCTCACGGCGGAACTGTTGTATGCGATTAAGGAATAATGACTGTTTTTTGTGGCAACTTGGTGGTCAGACTCCTTTTACTGGAGTAGAGTAAAATATGTAGTAAACAGGAGCTTCCAGGAGGGAGCACAAAGACAGAACTGGTGATTCATTCAGTTTGGGTTTGTGATCGTGGTGTTAAAATTCAATTTTGAAAGTTATCAGTTATCGGTCAAAAAACTTTCTCGTGTTGGAGTTGTGTGGCAATAGGAATCGCCGTTTGAATGCGTGAATAACGACGTCAGTTGCACAAAGAAATCAAATAATAGTGAAAACATGTTTGGTGCGGTGTCATAACGCATCAATCACTCGCTCCGTGAGGCATCATAACATCCGATTGGTTAGCGGCTCGGTGCGGTGTCATAACAGATCAATCAGTCGCTCCATGAGGCGTCATAACGTCCGATCGGTTAACGGCTCGGTGCGGTGTTATAACAGATCAATCAGTCGCTCCGTGAGGTGTCATAACATCAAACCTGGTTCACATGACAAGATAATTAGGTCGATATCGGACCCGATCTTCCCCTTCCGACAATCTTAAGGACGCCCCGACAATCGTGATGACGCTAAATATAATCTTATCAGATATTCCTGCCGTGTGTGGTGTGTTAAGAAGGATGTGAGGAGCTAAATGTGACATGCAGCCAATCAGAAAGCGAGGTGTCTGACCTGGGAATGTTCATGTGTGAAATTTGTGTGTTGTTTTTACCGTGTGGCTGAACCACACACTGTACAACTAAACCTGTCAGATCTATGATTTGTTTTTATCTCCATGTGTGGGGTCTCTCAGCTTTTGGAAACCAACACATAATTTTAAAATTGTGCAGTCAACAACACTGATATAACCGGTCACCAGTAGATGGCAGTGTTCTATGCATTTTGACACTGGTTATATCACACGGCCTGAATCACAATTTAACAGACTTCTCGGCTTTTGGAAAAGCAACCTGGGCTTCTTCTGGCATTTTTACATAAAACAAACACAATAACAATGTCTATAAACTCAGAGAATATATTCACGAGAGTTTTAAGTACTATATACAAAGAGTTTAATGCTGTTGTCCGTGTGGAGCCTGATCAGAGTGTCTCAAATGCATTTCTCCTGTCGTGAACTTTTACCCACAATGCACCTGGACACAGCATGTCCTCACTAAAACCTTCAAAATTAGTGCATTACTTTAAAATTAAAACATACACTCAACAAAATACAAACGCAACGCTTTTGGTTTTGCTCCCATTTTGTATGAGATGAACTCAAAGATCTAAAACTTTTTCCACATACACAATATCACCATTTCCCTCAAATATTGTTCACAAACCAGTCTAAATCTGTGATAGTGAGCACTTCTCCTTTGCTGAGATAATCCATCCCACCTCACAGGTATGTCATACCAAGATGCTGATTAGACACCATGATGAGTGCACAGGTGTGCCTTAGACTGTCCACAATAAAAGGCCACTCTGAAAGGTGCAGTTTTGTTTCATGGGGGGGGGATACCAGTCAGTATCTGGTGTGACCACCATTTGCCTCATGCAGTGCAACACATCTCCTTTGCATCATCCGTGAAGAGAACACCTCTCCAACGTGCCAAACGCCAGCGAATGTGAGCATTTGCCCACTCAAGTCGGTTACGACGACGAACTGGAGTCAGGTCGAGACCCCGATGAGGACGACGAGCATGCAGATGAGCTTCCCTGAGACGGTTTCTGACAGTTTGTGCAGAAATTCTTTGGTTATGCAAACCGATTGTTTCAGCAGCTGTCCGAGTGGCTGGTCTCAGACAATCTTGGAGGTGAACATGCTGGATGTGGAGGTCCTGGGCTGGTGTGGTTACACGTGGTCTGCGGTTGTGAGGCTGGTTGGATGTACTGCCACATTCTCTGAAACGCCTTTGGAGACGGCTTATGGTAGAGACATGAACATTCAATACACGAGCAACAGCTCTGGTTGACATTCCTGCTGTCAGCATGCCAATTGCACGCTCCCGTTTATATTTTTGTTGAGTATATATCTGATATTTTCACTTTATAAAACTTCAGACGTGACGTTAATTTAAATAACTTGTCCGAAATTAGTTTGGTTAAAATTTTAACCATAAGTTAAAACGTTTTGCCGCTGATGACTTGGGTGGTATTGCCATTGTATTAGTATGGGGTCAAAAGAAATGAGCTTTTCTTTTCTATGACCGGTTCTGCTTTGCCTGCAGAAGATAGAGCAGTTTCTTGTAGAAGCACCTCTTCTCTGTTTGTAGAGGATAGAAC
Organism: Thalassophryne amazonica; assembly: GCF_902500255.1. Lineage (NCBI taxonomy): Eukaryota > Metazoa > Chordata > Actinopteri > Batrachoidiformes > Batrachoididae > Thalassophryne > Thalassophryne amazonica. Next base: position 4,501,444 of record NC_047115.1, on the reverse strand, counting down.
TGAGCATCTACTACAAAAAGCTACATCTTCAAAAATGTTAGCAGTCTAAAAATTACTGGACCAAAACTTATCGGAAGATAATTGGTCCGATGATGGTTTTCAAAGTTATCTGAAATGCTAATCCGATAATGAAAACATTATCTTCGATAATTAGCGGTTAGTGGATTAGTGGACCTGCGCCCACCGCTGGTCTCTTTCCAGATTGATCTCTTTCAGTGCAGCTTCTTGTTCTGACTTTAACACCAAGTTAACACCCAAATCTTTCATCTCCAACTGTAAATGGTCATCAAAACATTCCAATCCCATCTTTCTGAACTCTTCCGCATCAAACTCCATCGTGTCAATGTTTACAATGTGCTTGAACAATAACAGGTGAAGTTGCTCATAAACTTTAAGTTTGTTAAATATTTATTACAGCCACTCTTAAAAAACGTCTGTTTTCTTCATAATTTTATTACTGGTAAATTTTAGGATTCATGTAGATGAGATATACTCATTATCAGTTATCTGGGAAGTACTTTTTGTGCAGGAATTCATCAAGCACGTTGGCCGCGGGCGCGTACTAACAGAATACCTACAAACTGGAGAGTTGTTCACCCATAACAAGAGCGTCCACTTTTACCTTACCATAAACTAAGCTAGTGGCACTCCTGAGAGTGTGTTTCAGCTTGCTAGCAGAACTAAGCTAATGCTAAAGCCTTTTTTACAGCATGGTTCTAATCTGTGTGACTGGTGGCTCTTTAGGGTTCGGTGCTTTGCTCAAAAGGTCAGTCAGACCTTTGGTTTGTGGACAGTTGGTCTCTGTTTGATGTGTTACTGCCCCTTGCAGGTTTATTCTGTGTTTGCTTAATGGGTGTTTTGTGTCCATCAGCTGGCTGTGGAGATTCCCTCATTCAGGAGTTACACCATTTCCGGATTTTGGGAGAAGATCAGGTGAGTTTTTCAGCCAACCCTATTCGCACGACGGCCATGTCCGTAACTCTCGTTTCACTATTCGCACAGCGGCCGTGTCCGTAACTCTCATTTCACTATTTGCACGGCTGGCGCCTAGCAGCTGACTTAGAACTGGTGCAGACCAGGGAAATCTGTTTAATTAAAACAAACACTATTCACACGGCAAGACTCTGGTGGTAAAATGTGGAACTACTTGTATAAACAAACATGCTGCATTTAGGATATCATACGTCCTTTAATATTTGTCTGATTTTGATGATTTTTTTATTGTTTTGAAGCTGAAGATGTCTTCTTTACAGTACACTAATCGATTTCATCATACAGCGAAAAGAGCGTGCTGAAGTGTCAAAGTGAAAATGTCTCACACTTCTAGATCAAGTCTACAGTCTGCATCACAAAATGATATTTAAAAGAGGACTTACTGTATCCCTAAGGATTACACTGGTGTAAAAATGGTTTAAATATCATAGATCCTGTAAGAAAGGGCTAAGAACAGGCCGACACTGTCTTTTGATACTCTGACACGAGAAGCTTTACCATATACTGCAGTTATCTTCCTGTCAGTATTAGAACTGCTAAGACTCAAAGATTTTACAATAAAAACCTGTCAGTTTTTTACATCTACCTGAAGTTTTACTATATCAGTTTTAGAATAAAATGTTTAGTCTTATATACTGCAACTGTCATGCTTTTATACATTTATATTAATACTGTAGGTATATTGTGCATATCTTATTGTAAACTGCATGTATAATTTTAATATATAATCATCCATTTCATATTGTATAAACGCTCCTTTATCACAAAATGAGGGCCAGGATTAAGATTAGTATTAATTAAACTGGTTGTTGTCAGTCTACATTCTACTCTTAACTGTAAACCCTCAATAAAATAAAGATCATTATTATTATTAGCACCTTCATAGTTCACGACTTCGCCACCAGAGTCTTGACGGGTGAATAGTGGAATGAAAGTTATTCACACGGCCGCCGTGCAAATAGCCATTTCCAAGTTCTTCCTCCTCTAACTGGAGTTTCTTTTGTCTTTGATCCCACAGCAGAATTCCTGTGCATTTGAATTATTTTCTGGATATTTACTCCACCTCCCAAAGGGGGGAGCGGGGGTATTGTTTTCTCTCTTTGTGTGCGTGTGTGTGTGTGTGTGTGTGTGCGTGCGTGCGTGCGTGCGTGCGTGCGTGCGTGCAGAGTTCTCCTCAGACATTGGAAAAACAATACTGCACCGTTATACTGTGGCGTCACGCTGTGTGTGTGTTGTGGGGTTTGCTGCAGCTCTCTGCTGAAGTTGGAAAGATATATCATTTCAGAATCAATAACTTCAAAAGTGAATTGCCATTTTAAATCAAATGACGTGTCTTTCTAAGCGTTTTAATACAGACAACAAACTACAACTGACCAAAACCTGTTTTGTTTTGTTTTTTTTTCCCCAAAAATGAGATGTCTTCCGTTCTTTATGAATTACAAAGATACTGATGTGCAGCCGGCTGCGAGACCGCAGCCCAGGGACTGTCAAGAAATTACCACGGCGAAAGGAAATGCTTTGATTAAAAACTCAATAACGTCACATTTGTGGTTTGTAGTGCCACCAAACTCACATCACACATCAGTGAGCTCCCTCTGGTTGTACTACAGCACTTAGATTAGAAAAAGATACTAAAAAAAAAAAAAGATTAGATTAAAGGTTAGAAAAAGATACAGGGATTTTTTTTTTTTTATTGTAATAAATATGAATAAAATTTCAATAACTTTTTTTATTCATGTCTGGTAGTGCAACAAAACACATCACACATTAATGAAGTCCCTCTGATTGTACAACCCAATTCCAATGAAGTTGGGACATTGTGTAAAATGTAAATAAAACAGAATACAATGATTTTCAAATCCTCTTCGACCTATATTCAATTGAATACACCACAAAGACAAGATATTTAATGTTCAAACTGATAAACTTTGTTTTTGTGCAGATATTTGCTCATTTTGAAATGGATGCCTGCAACACATTTCAAAAAAGTTGGGACGGGGCAACAAAAGACTGAGAAAGTTGATGAATGCGCAAAGAACACCTGTTTGGAACATTCCACAGGTGAACAGGTTAATTTGAAACAGGTGAGTGTCATGATTGGGTATAAAAGGAGCATCCTCAAAAGTCTCAGTCGTTCACAAGCAAAGATGGGGTGAGGATCACCACTTTGTGAACAGCTGCATGAAAAAATAGTTTAAGAACAATGTTTCTCAATGTTCAATTGCAAGGAATTTAGGGATTCCATCATCTACAGTCCATAATATAATCAGAAAATTTAGAGAATCTGGAGAACTTTCTGCACGTAAGCAACAAGGCTGAAAACCAACATTGAATGCCCGCGACCTTTGATCCCTCAGGTGGCACTGCATTAAAAACCAACATCATTGTGTAAAGGATCTTACCGTGTGGGCTCAGGAACACTTCAGAAAACTATTGTCAGTTAACACAGTTCGTCGCTACATCTACAAGTGCAAGTTAAAACTCTACCATGCAAAGTGAAAGCCAGACATCAACAACATCCAGAAACACCGCCGCCTTCTCTGGGCCTGAGCTCATTTGAAATGGACAAAGTGGAAAAGTGTGCTGTGGTCTGATGAGTCCACATTTCAAATTGTTTTTGGAAATCATGGACGTCGTGTCCTCCGGACAAAAGAGAAAAAAGACCATCCAGATTGTTTCAATTTCAATTCAGTATTATGATATGATATTATGATATATAAATCTTTACCTCGTGTGAAAGCAGTTATGAAGTTATTTATAACATGTTAGTTGAGAGTTATGATTTTTTATTGACTGATCTTTGAGCCCAATCAAAAACAAACTCAAGTTTTCATCAAGATTTAGCTATATTTGTAAACTGTTGTGTTGTTATATTGTGTACATGCTCCTCCTACAGGATGACACAGCATGCATTCAAAAGCCACATGTTGTGCCAAACTGCATGAGATCACAAGAGAACTTTAACAGCTGTTTCAGGTCCAAATTTAATCCAAAGAATGCACCACAGGGCACTTAGATTCTCCAAATTTCCAGGGGGGCCATCCCTCCTAGACCCCCCTTAGTTAACTTTTGCTGTCTTTTTTTTCTCCTAAGCATCCATTGTTGAACAAATGAAGTTATACATCAAGCAAGAATGGGAAAAAATTCCACCTACAAAGCTTCAACAATTAGTGTCCTTAGTTCCCAGACGCTTATTGAGTGTTGTTAGAAGGAAAGGTGATGTAACACAGTGATAAACTGTCCCAGCTTTTTTGAAATGTGTTGCAGGCATCCATTTCAAAATGAGCAAATATTTGCACAAAAACAATAAAGTTTATCAGTTTGAACATTAAATATCTTGTCTTTGTGGTGTATTCAATTGAATATAGGTTGTAGAGGATTTGAAAATCATTGTATTCTGTTTTTATTTACATTTTACACAACGTCCCAACTTCATTGGAATTGGGGTTGTAGAACAGTACTTTGATTAGGAAAATAAACTTTTTTTTATGATTAGCACTTTATTTGTTTTTTGTCAATACAACATACAGAACATAGTGAGGCAGTGAAAGAACTGTACACCACTACGCAGAAACAAAAGAAAATGAAATAGATAAATGAAAGTATTAACATACTTAGAGTATTAAATAGAATAGAAACAATAAATAAATAATAACAAAAATATATATAAATAAAAAAAATTAATACATAACTACCCAGTGAGGATGAGAGCATTGCAATCAGCAGTGAGAGTGATGCATCAAGAGTCGTGTCGAGTCCTTGGTTTAAGCTTTAGCCTAAAAGGTTCCTTTTTTTTTACTTCAAGTTTGAACGTGTTTTATATACTGGCTGATTATTTATTCTCTAAATCGGCAGTAAATTCCGTTTTCAGAGTTTATTCATTTATACTTATATGTAACTAAAACGTGGATTAATTCTTAAGCAAATTTAAATTAAATGAACCAAGGACACGGCTCAAATCCCTCACCTCGAGAGGTAAAGGTTTTAAGAGAACACTCCCACACTAATTGTATTTAGTCCAACCACCCTAGCATCATAGACATTTAACCTGAAGTTCCTATAAAGGAGAAATAGGCACTCCATTTGAGATAGAAACAGTCCATTCTGTCCAGTAGTTTATATCAAAGGCTTTCCAATGCAGCTAGTTTGCCCAGCTCCCTCAGCCAGTGAGCTACCGGAGGGGCTGTTGGAGATTTCCAGTAGGATATTATAAGTTTCTTCCCAACAACAAGACAAGTCTGAGTCCATTCCTTATCATTAAAAGGGGAGTCTTCCAAAGGTGATGGATCCCTGATCGCAAAAAGCCTCTGAGAAAATGGCACTTTATGTTTAACAATTTGTTCAATATGTTGATGGATCTCCAACCAAAAGCACTGAATTTGTGGACAATCCCACATGTGGATGAGTGTACCTTCCCCCTGAGAACACCTCCAGCAGTTTGCAGAGGGTATAAGCTTTGCTTTATACATTTTATGTGGTGTCCAGTATAATCTATTCAAGATCTTAAATTGGACAATCCTGGTTCTCAGTTCTCTGGAATTTTTTTTCCCATTTCGTAAAATATTTGTCCACTCAACATCATTGAATTGAACATTAAGATCTATTTCCCATGCTTTGGGGGTATGAAGGTCTTTATTTGAGCTCTTGAGGAGCATTGAATAGAAAATTGAGGCTATACAACCTTTACCGATAATGTCCAGGAAATTAAACTTTTATATACTTTGGGATTTTTTTTATTCCAGTAAACCTGAATAAAATCTCTAACTTTTATTTATTGCTTGTAGTGCAACCAAATTCACATCACACATAAGTGTGGAATAGGTTTGAGCATGATCACAATCACTATATACTTTATTATCCCAAAAGGGAAATTTCTTAGACTCATATGCACAACAAAAACAATAAAAACACACCCAGTATAAACATACAGCATAAATAGAACACAACAAACACAGTATAACACCATATTGCACACATCCCATAAACATGGAGCCATCACATAGTTCCTGCCGCCTTACACAGTCTCATTTAGACGTTTAATAGATGTAGGCACAAGTGACTTTGTAAAATGGTTCAGCTTGAATTGAGGAGCTCTGTATTACTGAGCAGAAGCCAAAACTTCATATTCTTTCTAGAGGATATGTGAGGATCCTCTGAGAACAGCCTGCTGATATAAAGACTGCAGGTCCTGGTTTATGACGTCAGATCAGTGACAAAACCCCACTTGCATAAAAAATGTGCTCACGCATAGATATTAAGACTCAGACTCACTTTTATTGTCACTCGACCCTTACAGGCAGAACAAAGTGCAGTTTCTCCAGGTCTTGGTGTCGTTAACTGGGACAATTTTTTTTTGTTTAACCTAACCTATTATATAAACCTTTGCAATATAAACTTTTTCAATGCGCACCCCTGTGGCTGTAGAATATATATACAAGGCACAGGGTCGGCAGCAGCAGCAGCAGCAGCGTTAGAGTATTAAGAAGGTGACAGTGTGCATGTAGTGCAGTGTTGACAGTTTGGTGGTGGATGTTGAACTGTTCAACAGTCTGACAGCATTCAGGTAGAAGCTGTTTTTCAGTCTGGACGTTTTTGCCCGGATGCTGCACAGCCTCCTTCCAGAGGGAAGGGGTGTGAACAGACTGTGCGCAGGGTGGGTGGAGTCTCAGAGGATGCAGGTGAATTGTCTCTACATCTGGAGATGTAGTTGTCCCCAGTGGGTGGTAAGCTGCATCCGATGGTCCTCTGTGCAGACTTCACCACCTGCTGCAGCGCTTTCTTCTCCGCCACCGTGCAGCCACCATACCACACAGGGAGGCAGCAGGACAGGACACTCTCCACTGCACAGCTGTAGAAGGCCCTGAGGACCTCGGTGTTCAGTCTGGCCCTTCCCAATTTCCTCAAAAAATAGAGACGTTGGTGGGCTTTCTTGATGACAGCCGTGGTGTTGGTATGCCAGGTGAGAGTGTTGGAGAGGTGGACTCCAAGATACCTGATGGAGGAGACGATCTCCACCACTGCTCCGTTGATGTAGAGGGGGGAGGGGGTGGTGGGGGCTGACCTGCGGAAGTCAACAACTATCTCCTTGGTCTTCTGGGTGTTGAGTATGAGGTTGTTGTCTCCGCACCACTGTGTCAGGTTCTCCACTTCTCGCCTGTACGCTGTCTCGTCCCCTTGGCTAATGAGCCCGATCACTGCTGTATCATCTGCAAACTTAACAAGATTACTCTTGTGCTGGGCTCTGCAGTCGAAGGTCATCAATGTGTACAGCAGTGGACTGAGCACACAACCCCGGGGTGAGCGAGTGTTCAGGATGATGGTGGAGGATGAGGTGGTGTTGATCCTGACACTCTGTGGCCTCCCAGTCAGCAAGTCTAGGATCCAGTTGCACAGTGCTGAGGGGGCTCCTACTTCAGCCAGCTTGGACACCAGTTTCTGCGGGATGATGGTGTTGAACGCAGAAGTGAAGTCCAGGAACAGCAGCCTCACATAGGAGTCCTTGTTCTCTGTGTGGGAGAGGGCCTGCTGCACCATGGTGGAGATGGCATCAGCTGTGGACCGGTTTAGCCTGTACATGTACTGTTGCTCATCTACAGTCACATCGATGGTCTGCTTCAGGCGCCTCATCACCAGCCTCTCAAAGCACTTTGTGGTGATGGGGGTGAGTGCAACTGACCTGTAGTCATTGAGGCAGGATGGTGCAGAGGTCTTTGGCACAGGGATTATCCTTGATGTCTTGAGGCACGGCGGAACTCTGGCTTAGGACACAGAGGTGTTGAATATTTCCACCAGAACCTCAGACAGCTGGTGTGCACAGTCTTTTAGGACCCTCCCGGGTATTCCGTCTAGGGCCCAGGGCCTTTTTGGGGTTGATCGTCTGCAGCACGTTCCTCACCTCAGCTGTAGTGATGTTGTTGACTGGGGGGTCTTTGGGGGAGGGAGGGACTCAGGAGGGGGTGGTGGTGTTGGACGCCTCAAAACATGCATAAAAGGCATTCAGAGTGTCCGGGAGCGCTGGGTCTGCAGAGCACTGTGCTACTGTTTTTGTAGTCTGTGATGCATTTGATACCCCTCCACATGCTCCGTGGGTCGTTGGATTGGAGGTGGCCTTGAACCTTGAGGGCATATGTGGACTTAGTTCTTTTTATTCCCGCTGACAGGTTTCTTCTGGCTGCTCTGTCTTTGAATGCAGCATCACGAATTTTCATTAACTGTGCGTGGCGTGCGTGGAGTGATTATTTGCGCAAAGGTGCTGCACACGAGGACCAGCGCTACTCCTGCCTGCTCGAACTTGATTTCTGCTCGTTCAAAGGTTATTTCTGCTAGCATAAAGTTAATTTCTGCTCGCTCGCAGAGAATGCCTGTTCACTCGCTTGAAAGTTATGGCACTATGGGGGAAGGAACCAGGTCAGCACTGGCTCTGCTGTGATTGGTCATCTCTGGAGAGCAAGGTTTGATTGACAGCCCTGACGGCGTTAAGCGATTATCACCTCGTTTCTGTTTCAAACGTCACTCCAGTCATCATCTGTCTCAGCGACAGATCTCTGAAGCTTCTGTACAACAACCATTTCCACATAAATTCAGCATTACTTCATAACAAATTAGAGAAAGTCCTAAAAATCACCTCCTGACACTCATCTGCAGACTCTGTCCACCCAAACCGATCAAAGGGAAGAATGTGATTATTAACCATGAGATGACAAACTAAAACCTCTTAAATCACATGCTAACCATGACGCCACCACCTCCCTGAAGGAGAGGTGGTATATATGTATATACATATGTGTGTGTATTAGGCATGTGACTCTCATCACTGACAACAATTCGATTCACATCTCAGTACACTACCAGCGATACGATACTGATGATATGATGCGATACGATTCACCCCTGTTCCCAGTTTGATGTGATTTGATATGTATTTGATGGTGATTCAATTCCCCACAATGTGATAAGATGCAATTTGGTGCAATACGATTAATGATGGGTACTGATAAGATTTTATTGATATTGATACCATCATTGATTCTGCTTAACAATCTAATTCCTTATTGATTCCCTTATATCACCTCTTATGAATTTTCTGTGTACTAAAAGTAGGCTTTACAGGTTTTCTATGTCAACATTTTATTGAGTCTAAAGTAAATAAATATGAAATTGGTCACTGGATCCTTGATTTCCTGACAAATAGAAAAAACAAAATCTGTAGTTTTTTTTTTTCAAAAGCATTTCCTTTCAGATATTAATGACACAAATGTAACTCCATAGACTGAGCTGAGCTCTTCAGCTGGCTGCTGTATGTCAGGATGTCATTCATAAAAAACGCAGGATGTCTCATTTTGGGGGGAAAAAAACCCGAGTTTTGGTTGGTTGTAGTTCTGTTGTTTGCATTATAACGTTTGGAAAGAGGTGTCATGTGACTTAACCCTCTGGGGTCCGAGGGCATTCTTTGGACAGTTCGCTCGCCTGGCATAAATGTTTTATTATTGCTGTTAACAGCTCTCCCTGCATCCCACAATCAAGTTTAATGTCTCTTTTTTTCAGGACAATCTGTGCTTTCAGAATATATATGTTTTTGTTGTGTTTTATAAGTGTAATAAAGGTTTACAATCAAAAAATAGGCAAGGAAAAAATAAACCGAAAAATAATTTTCCACACACATTTATTCAAAACACACAGCAAACTATAATAACCAACTGTTTTGACCCTTTATAAAGGCAATTTGAGGTCTTATGTGAAATACTGTACAACAAAAAGGTTCAAACAATAAACACAAATGCACATTTTGAACAATATATACAAAATGGTCTATGCGTTTTGTTGTCCATTGATATCAAATCAATTTTTTTTATATAGCACCAAATCACAACAAACAGTTGCCCCAAGGTGCTTTATATTGTAAGGCAAAAGCCATACAATAATTACAGAAAAACCCCAACGGTCAAAAAGACCCCCTGTGAGCAAGCACTTGGCGACAGTGGGAAGGAAAAACTCCCTTTTAACAGGAAGAAACCTCCAGCAGAACCAGGCTCAGGGAAGAGAATCAGGAAAAAAGACATGCTGTGGAAGAGAGCAGAGATCAATAACCAATGATTAAAAGCAGAGTGGTGCATACAGAGCAAAAAGAGATGAATAAAAAGAAACTCAGTGCATCATGTGAACCCCCCCAGCAGTCTAAGTCTATAGCAGCATAACTAAGGGATGGTTCAGGGTCACCTGATCCAGCCCTAACTATAAGCTTTAGCAAAAAGGAAAGTTTTAAGCCTAATCTTAAAAGTAGAGAGGTTGTCTGTCTCCCTGATCCGAATTGGGAGCTGGTTCCACAGGAGAGGAGCCTGAAAGCTGAAGGCTCTGCCTCCCATTCTACTCTTACAAACCCTAGGAACTACAAGTAAGCCTGCAGTCTGAGAGTGAACTGCTCTATTGGGGTGATATGGTACTATGAGGTCCCTAAGATAAGATGGGACCTGATTATTCCAAACCTTATAAGAAGAAGAATTTTAAATTCTATTCTAGAATTAACACGAAACCAATGAAGAGAGGCCAGTATGGGTGAAATATGCTCTCTCCTTCTAGTCCCTGTCAGTACTCTAGCTGCAGCATTTTGAATTAACTGAAGGCTTTTCAGGGAACTTTTAGGACAGCCTGATAATAATGAATTACAATGGTGTGTGTCCTCTGGCTTCATGGATAGATAAAGCTGGGTATCATATGCGTAACAATGAAAATTTAAGAAATGCTTTCTAATAATACTGCCTAAGGGAAGCATGTATTAAGTGAATAAAATCGGTCCTAGCACAGAACCTTGTGGAACTCCATAATTAACCTTAGTCCGTGAAGAAGACTCCCCATTTACATGAACAAATTGTAATCTATTAGATAAATATGATTCAAACCACTGTAGCGCAGTGCCTTTAATACCTATGGCATGCTCTAATCTCTGTAATAAAATTTTATGGTCAACAGTATCAAAAGCTGCACTGAGGTCTAACAGAACAAGCACAGAGATGAGTCCACTGTCTGAGGCCAAAAGAAGATCATTTGTAACCTTCACTAATGCTGTTTCTGTACTATGATGAATTCTAAAACCTGACTGAAACTCTTCAAATAGACCATTCCTCTGCAGATGATCAGTTAGCTGTTTTACAACTACCCTTTCAAGAATTTTTGAGAGAAAAGGAAGGTTGGAGATTGGCCTATAATTAGCTAAGATAGCTGGGTCAAGTGATGGCTTTTTAAGTAATGGTTTAATTACTGCCACCTTAAAAGCCTGTGGTACATAGCCAACTAATAAAGATAGATTGATCATATTTAAGATCGAAGCATTAATTAATGGTAGGGCTTCCTTGAGCAGCCTGGTAGGAATGGGGTCTAATAGACATGTTGATTGTTTGGAGGAAGTGACTAATGAAAATAACTCAGACAGAACAATCGGAGAGAAAGAGTCTAACCAAATACCAGCATTACTGAAAGCAGTCGAACATAAAGATATGTCTTTGGGATGGTTATGAATCATTTTTTCTCTAATAGTTAAAATTTTATTAGCAAAGAAAGTCATGAAGTCATTACTAGTTAAAGTTAAAGGAATACTCGGCTCAATAGAGCTCTGACTCTTTGTCAGCCTGGCCACAGTGCTGAAAAGAAACCTGGGGTTGTTCTTATTTTCTTCAATTAGTGATGAATAGTAAGATGTCCTAGCTTTACAGAGGGCTTTTTTATAGAGCAACAGACTCTTTTTCCAGGCTAAATGAAGATCTTCTAAATTAGTGAGACGCCATTTCCTCATGGGTTATACGAGTTTGTGGGTTATACCACGGAGTCAGGCACTTCTGATTTAAGGCTCTCTTTTTCAGAGGAGCTACAGCATCCAAAGTTGTGCTCAATGAAGATGTAAAGCTTTTGACAAGATAATCTATCTCACTCACAGAGTTTAGGTAGCTACTCTGCACTGTGTTGGTATATGGCATTGGAGAACATAACAAAGAAGGAATCATATCCTTAAACCTAGTTACAGCGCTTTCAGAAAGTCTTCTACTGTAATGAATCTTATTCCCCACTGCTGGGTAGTCCATCAGAGTAAATGTAAATGTTATTAAGAAATGATCAGACAAAAATGGGTTTTCAGGGAATACTGTTAAGTCTTCAGTTTCTATGCCATATGTCAGAACAAGATCTAAAGTGGTGGGTGGACTCATTTACATTTTGAGCGAAGCCAACTGAGTCTAATAATAGATTAAATGCAGTGTTGAGGCTGTCATTGTCAGCATCTATGTGGATGTTAAAATCACCCACGATAATTATTTTATCTGAGCTAAGCACTAAGTCAGACAAAAGGTCTGAAAAATCACAAAGAAACTCACAGTATCCACCAGGTGGACGATAGATAATAACAAATAAAACTGGTTTTTGAGACTTCCAATTTGGATGGACAAGACTAAGAGTCAAGCTTTCAAATGAATTAAAGCTCTGTCTGGGTCTTTAATTAATTAATAAGCTGGAGTGGAAGATGGCTGCTTATCATATCCTTAAACGGGGGTGGGGTAATGAGGGGATGGCAGGGGGAGAGAAGCTGCAGAGAGGTGTGTAAGACTAGAACTCTGTTTATCAGCTTTATTGTCATTGTAATTTGCATTACAACGAGATTTGAGTGCAACTCCAAAAAGGTGCTTTCCCTGGTGCAAGTAATTTTTAGCCAATATAGAAGATAGTGAAATTTAACGGTAAATTATTCAGAGTATATGTACAACTAATATAAACATAAGGTAAAATGAAATAAAATGTGGACCAAGTAAAATGTAAAACGAGAATTATATACAACTGTGGAATCATATTGCATGGGAATATTGCACATGGTTTACAGATATTGCCCAGGAAACTTGAAGGTGTGGATTAGTGATTTGTTATTGTTCAGTGCAGTGATCGCTCTGGGGAGAAAGCTGTCCCTGAGTCTGCCCTAGTTTTGATTGACCTATACCGTCGGCCGGAGGGTAGTAGGTCAAACAGGTGGTTGCTGGGGTGGGATGTGTCTTTGCAGATGCTGGCAGCTCTGCTGAGGTAGCGAGAGAGCTGGCAATGTCTTCCATGCTGGGCAGAAAGCAACCAGCGATCCTCTGGGCCGTTTTGATCACCCTCTGCAGCGCTCTCCTGTCTGCTGCTGAGTACCCCCCGTACCACACTGTGATGCAGTAAGTCAGGATGCTCTCGATGGTGGCTCTGTAGAACACCAGCAGCTTCTCCTCCAGATTGTTTCTCCTGAGCACCCTCAGGAAGTGGAGTCGCTGCTTGGCTTTCTTCACCACCACTGTGGTGTTGGCAAAACAAGTGCTTTGCGCAGAGAAAGCAACAGAGTTATTCAGTAACATTCACATGCAAACTAGTGGAGCAATCCTGATAGTTACACACTCTGATCGCTGTGCGTAATGGTGCAGGGCGCACTGAGTATGTACTAATAGTATGTACTCATTGGAGCACCCAGGGGGCTATTCAAACTGGCCAACTAGTAACATATCACTCCTGAAAACAATTTTTGGCTTTTCACATGAAGTAAATCTGCCCTACGATTGGATTTTGGAAAACCGTGTGACAGTGAACCAATTCCGATTGGACACTCACATTGCGCACGTCATCACACAGCTTCTATGAGGAGTACATAGATGGCCGATGGCTGGCTCGAAAGTCTGGGGAGTTAACTTCTCAGCAAAAAAAAAAAAAAAGTACGTTTCTATCTCATATCATTAAAAAGTTATTTATAATTTAGTAAAGCTTGGTCTTAGCCGTCGTATACGACGGCGTCGGCCCCAGAAGGTTAAAATGGCGAATCGCTCTTTGGAACGGTCTGCTTCGTCCCACAAAACAGAGGATATTATTATTATTATTACTGTATTATTATTATTATTATTATTATTATTATTATTATTATTTCCTTTACCTGATGGACAACTTCAGTTTATGCACCGGCTGGTGCTCATATCGGTGGACTTCCCACTTCTGAAAACCAGCGAAGTAGAGAACCAATGAACAGAGTTGAAGCGCTGCTTCATTGCTTCAAGCAGGCCCGCTGCAGTCTGCAATCAACATAGCGAAATAGTCCTTCTCTCAATAAACACCCTCAAAAACAACGGCCGCTCTGGTTGTCCCGAACCATCCATGGTGCATTCATTGTGCCTTGGAGAAAATCGATGCAAGCAATGCAACACGATTCAACCCGGCAATTGAATCGATGCACACTGAATGAGTCAATGGACTCACATCACGCACGTTTGTATCTAGATACCGATTCATATCAATTAATCTCCACATGCCTAATATGTATAGTTGTATGTAAAGGTTTGGGCACCCCTGATAATTTTCATGGTTTATCCTTTATAAATCATTTGTTGTCTGGATCAGAAATTTCAGATAAATATATCATATAGCAGACAAACACAGTGATATTTGAGAAGTGAAATGAAGTTTATAGTATTTACAGAAAGTGTGCAATAATTATTGAAACAAAATTGGGCAGGTGCCTAAATTTGGGCACCCTTGTCATTTTATTGATTTGAAAACATTTAGCACTAATTATTGGAACATAAAATTGGTTTGGTAAGCTCATTGACCCTTGACCTCCTTACACAGGTGAATCCAATCATGAGAAAGGGTGTTTAAGGTTGCCATTTGCAAATGTTTCTCCTCTGAAATATATTGTGGAGTTGATCCGATTAGTAACATTTTAAAATATATTGTAAAATGGACTAGAAACCAGTGAAGAGAAGTGAGGATCAGGGTGATGTGTTCATGTTTTCTAATGCCTGTTAAAAGACGAGCAGCAGCGTTTTGGACCAACTACAAGCGTGCCAGGGAAGCCTGGTTAACACTGAAATAAAGTGCATTGCAGTAGTCCAAACGTGTGGAAATAAAAGCATGAATCACTTGTTCAAAATCATTAAAAGATAGAATAGATTTAATCTTGGATAAAAGCCTCAGATGATAAAAAACGGTTTTTACAACAGAGTTAATCTGTTGGTCCAATTTAAAATCACTGTTAAGCTTTACACCAAGATTAGAAACTGTGGGTTTAAAATAAGGTAAAAGGGGGTCCCTTAGGGTCAAAAATGATTATTTCAGTTTTTGCTTCATTAAAATTTAAAAAGCTCTGGGCCATCCAGGGTTTGATTTCCCTGAGACAGTCCAGCAGACGTGTGGCAGAGCTGCCCTCGCCTCTTTTTAAAGGGAGATATACTTGGGTATGTTCTGCATATAAATGATATGATATGTTGTGTTTTTTAAAAATTTGCCCAAGTGGGAGAAGGTATAGAGAGAAGAGAGCTGGTTCAAGGATTGACCCTTGTGGAACTGTCCAAGGTAGG
Organism: Thalassophryne amazonica; assembly: GCF_902500255.1. NCBI lineage: Eukaryota > Metazoa > Chordata > Actinopteri > Batrachoidiformes > Batrachoididae > Thalassophryne > Thalassophryne amazonica. Next base: position 4,486,103 of record NC_047115.1, on the reverse strand, counting down.
GGGGCACATGAGGAGACACAATCACCAATTTTAACTTTAAAACTTCTCTCTGACAGGTGGGACCTGAACCAATCAAGTGCTGTTCCCTTTAAACCCACATACTGTTCCAGGCGAGCAATGAGAGTTACATGATCTACCGTATCAAAAGCTGCTGTTAAATCTAAAAGCATTAAAAGGGCTGCATTACCAGAATCAGTGGTCAGTAAAATATCATTAAAAACCCTTAAAAGTGCAGACTCAGTGCTATGAAAAGCTTTAAAACCAGACTGAAAGATATCAAGGATGACATGAACATCAAGATAAAACTGCAGTTGTAAAAGTACAGCTTTCTCAAGGATCTTGGAAATAAAAGGAAAGTTCGATATTGGTCTGAAATGTGACAAGTGGTCCAGATTTGGCTTTTTATTCAGAGGTTCCACTATGGCCTGTTTAAAATATACCAGAACAGTGCCTGAGACACGGCTGCTGTTTAGAATTTGGTGGACATTTTTTAGTCTCCCAAACGTCTTTAAAAAGGTGAGGTGGGATAACATCGGTGGGAGAGCCAGCAGGTTTAAGCCGGGAGACAATTTTGTTGAGGAGAGACACTGGCTCAAACTGGTTCAGTACAGCAGGGCAAGTGTGAGCAATAGAAAGGTCACATAAAGGGGGGAAGGGGGTATGTGAGCCCTAATATTTTCTACCTTTCAACAAAATAAACAAGAAATTTTTCACAGACCTCAGAAGAAACCTCAAGACAGGTGGATTGGGGAACATTTAAAATAGAATCGATTGTTTTAAACAGAACACGTGGTTTGTTAAAATGACTGGAAATGATATCAGAAAAGTGCTTTGTCTTTTCCTGTTTAACAATTTTTTGATATCTTTTCCAGCTGTCCCTCATGAGATCATAAGAAACATGGTTTGTTTTTCTTCCACTTACATTCAGCTTGCCTGCATTCACGCCTCGCAGCACGAGTGAGGTCATTTTACCATGGCTCAGATTTAGGTTTGGGATGCATCATCTTAAAAGGAGCAACACAGTCAATGATACTATTGCAAGTGTTCAGAAATGAAGGCATTAACCCTTCAGTGTTCATGTCAAGGGGTGCCACAGAGTCAGACATGGTAGCATAAAAAGCAGAGGACAACTGTGCAGCGGTGCCACGGTTAATCATCCAGCACCTGCGCACAGCAGTGCACGGTGTGTTTACCAGGCAGGGCGAGGCAAACTCAAACAGCACAGACGTATGGTCAGAAAAAACAGCATCACAAACTGACATTTAGTCCAGAATGTTTTTAGAACCTAAAACCCCTTTCACACTGGACCAACGTAGAGTGCTCTACATTGATTACAGACCCTGCAGCGGGTCTGTAATCAAATGCTTCTGCCACGCAACTCCAGTTTGAAGCGTGAACCAATGAAGGAATGCTTCGAACCGCGGGCTCGTTGGTTCTTTGATTCACTGCTCTTCAGAAACGACAAATCTGCTTCTTAAGCCCTCTCAAAGCCATTAAAATATCATGAGTCACTTTTGTGTGGATTAAAGTCACTAACTGGGCCTCTTGTCTTGTTGCAGTCAAGAAACAAGAATTGTCCTCTGTTCAGTTGGCACAGCTCCAAACTCTGCGCGGCTGTCTGCTGAGACAGAGTCCGGTCAGAATTAATAACTTCAAAGCGAATCACCACTTTAAATAAAATGACACCTCTTTCCAAACGCTGTAATACAGACAATAAACTACAATTGACTAAAGTGTTTTTTCCTCCCAAAATGAGACGTCCTGCATTCTTTATGAATTACATCCTGACGTGCAGCACAGCCAGCTGTAAGAGCTCAGCTCAGATATATGGAAATACATTTATGCCAATAATGTCTGAAAGGAAATGCTTTTGACAAAAACTACAGATTTTATTTCTATTTATGTCCAAGATCAAGGATCCACCATGTAGAGTTTATTATGTCCAGAGTTTAAGGATCCAGTGACAAATTTCATTAGGGCTGAAATGATTAGTCGAGTAATAAGAATACGAGGTCTGTTAGAAAAGTAACGGACCGTTTTATTTTTTTCAAAAACTATATGGATTTGATTCATATGTTTTTACGTCAGCCAAGCTTGAACCTTCGTGCGCATGCGTGACTTTTTTCATGCCTGTCGGTTGCGTCATTCACCTGTGGGCAGGCTTTGAGTGAGCACTGCTCCACCCCTCTCGTCGTTGTTTCATTGCGAGGAAATGGCGGAATGATTTGGGCTTTTTTCCATCAGAATTTTTTCAGAAACTGTTAGAGACAGGCAGCTGGAAACCATTCGAAAAATTTATCTGGCTTTCGGTGCAAATTTTACGGGCTTCACAGAGAATAAGGACTATTACTACAGCTTTAAGGACGGCCCACAATGGCGCACGGCGCGCCGCGCTCTGAGCCACCATCGAGAGGCAGAAACCACCACATCATTTCTAAACGGATGGCTGTGTGGAGCCGGGACTGTCGTGTGCAATTTCTCTGGTTATCACAAGAGCTGGACATCAGCCATTTTCCGGCAGATTTCACTTTTAACAAGAGATTTTGTCATGGAAAGCCGCGCGGAGGCTTTGTGCGTCACGACCGATTCGCTGATGAAGCGAGACAAAGGAACACCTCCGTTTCGGAGTGTCAGAGGACAAGTTGGGACATGCCCAGCTCTCCACAATTTCTCTTATACTCACTCGACTGGTAAGCACTGAAAGCTGAGATAGGCTTCAAGTCCCTACTTCACCAGACTGTGAATTCCTCAAAATATATTCGATACTGGATCTATTGGACTGCTATTGGATTAACCATGGAATTGATCAGCTGGTCTCTGAACGCTATTAACACCATTTTTTCTACAAGAAGGTCAGGACCGGGGGATCCTACCTGCCCAGATGGAACGTATCCTGCGGGATATGTCCTCGACTCCTGGGGGTCTTGGTGTGTGGCATGCTTGGCGCCTTTCTCTGTTGAGGACGTCGAGAATTTATTCATTTTTGGTCTTATGGTAGCAGGGCTGGTACTTTATGGCTTATGTGCTGCCCTGATCTATCGGAAAATTGGCAAGACGGCGGCATCAAGAACCACGGCCACTCACTTGTCCGTCATGATTAACGAGGTTGGCAAGGCAGTGCATTCTCAGACTGCAATGACTCTTGAACTCAGATGCAAATTGGATGACATCTTGGAGCAGATGCGTGCCTTGCAGATGAAGTTGAAGATTTCAGAGGCCAGTGAATATTCTTAATTCATAATTGGGATTTGGTTGTTCAAGTGAAGCTGTAAAAAGTGTTTTTCACTGCTCAAACCACAACACGGCAGGTTTATCAGGCCTGAAGGACAAATTGCCCGACTGTTTTCCTCCAGAGGAATGTCTTTGGCCTTGGTGAACATTTGGCTGTTTTCTTATCTCAACTCACAAAGACAATAAACTGTTTCACAAGACTGAAGCATGCTCCACCCCCCATCACACACCCCCCACTCCAGCTTCTGCTCATGTCATCCCTTCCCTTCTGCGGGGGCGGCATGGTTTTAGCTATGCCTGGTCCCCGTTCCTCCCCCCAAGCTGACAGTGGTGCAACTCAGGGTTGCTCCGCGACCTTCACCCACTTGCCTCAATTCGGATAACGGACTTCTTCAAATTTAGTGCACATAAATAATGTCAAATGTGTATGTGCTGTCTTTAATTCTGATGTGTGCCATTATTACGGTAAACAAGTAATTGTGGACTAATTGCTGTCTGAGGTAACTGGAGTGTAAACATAATTTCTCCACTGTGAGATCAATAAAGTATATCTCAACCAGAATCCTGACTCTCATTGGAAGCTATAGGAAGCGTTTAGAGGCTGTTATTTCTGCAAAAGGAGGATCTTCTAAATATTGATGCATTTTTTTTCTGTTGGGGTGCCTAAATTTATGCACCTGCCTTATTTTGTTTAAAGAATTATTGCACACTTTCTGTAAATCCTATAAACTTCATTTCACTTCTCAAATATCACTGTGTTTGTCTGCTATATGATATATTTAACTGATATTGCTGATCCAAACAACCAATGATTTTATAAAGGAAAATCATGGAAATCATCAGGGAGGCACAAAGCTTTGTGCGTATATATATATATATATATATATATATATATATATATATATATATGTGTGTGTGTGTGTGTGTGTATACGAGGTCTGTTAGAAAAGTATCCGACTTTTTTATTTTTGCAAAAACCTGATGGATTTGAATCACGTGTGCTTGCATGAGCAAACCTTGAACCTTCGTGCGCATGCGTGATTTTTTTCACGCCTGTCGATTGCGTCATTTGCTTGTAAGCAGCCTTTGTGTGAGGATGGGTGGAGTCTCTCATCGTTTATTCTTTGCAAGGAAAATGGCGGAACGACTGGAGCAGCCCCGCATCAAATTTTGCCGGAAACTGGGCGACAGCCAGGTGGAAACCATTCGGATGATTCAGACGGATTTCGGTGACGATCCTCTGGGCATCACACAGATTAAGGAGCGGTACAACCGGTTTAAAGACGTCCGCACAACGGTGGAGAGCGAGCCACGCTCCGGTCGGCCATCAACATGCTGAAATGACCAGATCATTTCCAAAGTGAACCCTGTGGTGATGTGGACCGTCGTGTGACTATCCGAGAAATTGCGGAAGAGGTGGACATCAGCACTTTTTCAGCACATTCCACTGTGACAGAAGATTTGGCCATGAAAAGCGTTGCAGCGAAATTCATCAGCATGAAGCTGATGGTGCAGCAAAAGCGCCACCGTGTTGAAGCCTCACATTACATGTTGTGACATGCCCAGCTCATCCACAATTTCTCGGATAGTCACATGACTGAAGAGCCACCGAAAGCCGTCTGAGTCTAGCCGAATGGTGCATACGTGATTCAAATCCATCAGGTTTTTTAAAAAATAAAAAGGTCAGATACTTTTCGAACAGACCTCGTACAGTACGTGTGTGTGTGTGTGTGTGTGTGTGTGTGTGTGTGTGTGTGTGTGTGTGTGTGTGTGTGTGTGTGTGTGTGTGTGTGTGTGTGTGTGTGTGTGTGTGTGTGTGTGTAAAATTTTGATTTTCACCATTTTCACCAATTATTTGATAAAAATGGTTTTGTTAATTGTTACATTCCACTTGTTTGAATGATGTGAAGTCTCTGATTGCCTTATTTTAGATGAATTGATGATTGATTGTTCTGATCGTTGATTAATAAGTTTAAATATTGATTGTTTTACTAAATTGATTTTCTGGGTTTTGTCACTTGGCTTATGACTGATAACTGCAAGACAAACATGCATAAAACTGGAACCTACATCCGGTTTTGGTGGTGTTGGTAAATGAGAGTGACTGAGGAACTTTTGATTGAGAAATAATGGTTTTGGGTGGCAGACAAAATCTGTTTTCCGAAAAATCCTTCACAGCCACGACACTGACCTCTAGTGGCCACCAGAATCCTGCTGCTTGGCAGGTCTGTGTGCATTTTAGTAATTGGACAGGTTAAATATGAGGACAGTTGTCTGGAGACAGTCAGGTGATCCAGATAGTGTGGGACTGTTGGTGGGACGACACCGAAGCACCCAAACTGAGGGGGAGTAATCAGGAGTGACATCACAGCCTGAAGAACGTCCCCTCTCCCTGTCTCAGTATGGGCGGTACCAGCTGTACGGGGCAGAGCAGTGCCTGCTGACCATTGGAGGAGTGGTATGTCCGTCACCGGGATGTGGGGCGGGGCTTCTTCCACCAAACGATAGCAGACAAGTGGAATGTGACAGACGGCTGGGTTGCGGAGTGAGACGCACAAAATCACACACACACACACACACACACACACACACACACACACACACACACACACACACACACACACACACACACACAGTGACACTAAACAGCACACAACAACATGATGGCAAACAATTCATAACAATACACAACAACACAAACCAACAATACAAAACAACAACACACAATAACACCACAACAACAATACACAACACAAAACAACAATACAAACCAACAACACAACACACAATAACACCACAACGACAACAATACAAACCAACAACACACACTAACAAGACAAAATAACAATACAAAAATCCACACAATACAAAATACGCAACAACACAAAATAATACAACACCACAGCACAAAATTACACAATACAAAATAATACACCACTGCACAATAACCATACAATAATGCCAACACAAAACAACACACAGCACAAAACAACACACAATAACATAACACAATACAAAAGCACAAAATATTAATACACTAACACAAAACAATACACAGCACAAAATAAATACACAGTAACACAAAACAATACAGAATACCAAAACAATAAAACAAGATAACAGCACACAATAACAATACACAATAACACAGCAACACAAAATAACACAAAATATAAAGTAATCCACAGCAGGGGTGGTGGCCACGTGGTAAATGCACTTGGTTTCATTTCAGAAGGTTCAAATCCCACCCCTACCACATTTCTCCATGTAATGTGGAGTTGCGTCAGGAAGGGCATCCAGCGTAATTCAACAGTTGCACCTTGGATTTGCTGTGGTGACCCCGAGTGCAAACAAGGGAGCAGCCGAAGGGACTTACTATAAAGTAATCCACAACAACACACAATACAAAAAATACAACAATACAAAATAACAGCAACACACATTAACAAAAACAAAGACAAAGGTGATGGTCTAGTGGTTAAGGCATTGGGACTTCAAATACCAGCCGGACTGGAAAATCACTAAGGGCCCTTGGGCAAGGTCCTTAATCCTCTATTGCTCCCAGTGTGTCGTGAGCACCTTGTATGGCAGCACCCTCACATCAGGGTGAATGTGAGGCATTATTGTAAAACGCTTTGAGCATCTGATGCAGATGGAAAAGTGCTATATAAATGCAGTCCATTTACCATTTAAAGCGACAGGTCTAAAATCATTAAATTGCTTTGGATTAGTCATCTTTGGGACTGGGATCGCTGTAGATGATGTCCAACTTACCAGGATTTCATTAGAATTAAGAGACCATTGAAAGATATGCTGGAGTGCACCACTAAGATGGTCCGCACAATGTTGTAATGTGCACCCATAGATGTTATCTGGACCAGGCCTGGCCTTTCTAATGTTTATACCCTTCAGAATGTTTCTGACCCATTCCTGGTCAATAACAACATCCCACTGAGGACTGAGAGACTCTCAAAACAGGGAGATTTTTCTGGAAAAGTCATGCTTGTCAAAGCGAGAATAAAATCATTAAACATGTTAGGGAGAACAGAATCCTTGGTTGCCTTGATTTTAAGAAGTACCCTGTCAGAACAGCTATATCTCTGACTGGCCAAGGACATGGATTTTATTCCCCTCCAAGCTGGCCTTAGATCACCACGGCTGTACTTCTGTTATGCTTTATCCTTACACTTTAGTTTAGCTTTCCTTATCTCATACCTTACCTCCCTTGTGATTTCTTTCTTTTCCTGACTATTCCCTTTATTAAAAAATGTTTCTTTTTATTTAAGACATTTTTCGAGTCCTTAGTATCCCAAGGTTTATTGTTAGGGAATACAGCAATGACCTTCTGGGGAATATTATAGTCCAGACAAAAGGATATATATGATGAAACCATAAATGCCAGATCATGTCTATCAGGGCATGAGCTACAAAAAACATCCCAGTCAATACAGTCCAAACAAGCCTGTAAGATGGCAGTGCTGTTTTCTGTCCAGCATTTCACTGTTTAGCGGTTTGCGCATGACTCTTACAAATAGGCTTGTAGGTTGGTAAGAGAAGAACACTGTTGTGGTAAGATGCTCCAAAGGAAGGAATAGGTAACACCCTGGAGGTGCCAGGTACTGAGCCATAGCATAAGCCTGTGGAGGCAAAAGGATTTCAGACCAGGCAGTCTCAGGCTGTCTCTGGAAAGAAAGAGTCAGGACATTGACCATTTGTCAAAATAACAGGCTCTTTAATACAAAGCTTCGGACACCAAGCCAAACAGTATACAGCTATATTCAGATTGAGACAGTGTGAAGTGTGGCTCTCTGGGCTCTGTTTTTATGCACATGTCAGGGTGGGGGCTTGCGTGTGGGCAGTCATTCACACAGTATCTAAAGAATGTGTCTATCAGTAATATAAACAGGGAGTTAACTTAAAACAGGTTATGAAAACAGAGTCCCAACTGAAAGGTTGAAAGATTGTCCTTTCATCTGCAAGAATGATGGATTTTGTCACAGTGTTTGTGGGTCACAGTACTGTGGTTGATCAAAGAGTTGTCTTTCATCTGAGAGAATATCTTTTTATCATGGTGCTGCATTGGAGATCGTGAAGGTCATGAACAGAGTCCCACTGTGAGACTGCCTTTATTTAAGACAGTGTCTTTGTCTCTGTGTTGTGACTGATCACAATGTGGAGTCATTTCAACCTGCAACTGTCTGTGTCACTCAGAGGTCATTCAGGTGCTGTAAGGTAGAAGGAATGTCTTGATCAGATGTTTTGCATACTGAGCATGGGGTCACATGCAGTCAAACAGAAGATATACAGTGGGGTAAAAGTATTTAGTATAAGTATTTAATCCAGGAAATCACATTGTAGGATTTTTAAAGAATTTATTTGTAAATTATGGTGGAAAATAAGTATTTGGTCACCCACAAACAAGCAAGATTTCGGACTCTCACAGACCTGTAACAACTTCTTTGAGAAGCTCTTCTGTCCTCCACTCGTTACCTGTATTAATGGCACCTGATGGAACTTAACTGTATAAAAGACACCTGTCCACAGCCTCAAACAGTCAGACTCCAAACTCAACCATGGCCAAGACCAAAGAGCTGTCAAAGGACACCAGGAAGAAAATTGTAGATGTGCACCAGTCTGGGAAGAGTGAGTCTACAATAGTCAAGCAGGTTCGTGTAAATAAATCAACCGTGGGAATAATTGTAAGAAAATGGAAGACATACAAGACCATTGATAATCTCCCTTGATCTGGGGCTCCACACAAGATCTCATCCCATGGGGTCAAAATGATCATGAGAACGGTCAACAAAAATCCCAGAACTACACGGAGAGACCTGATGAATGACCTGCAGAGAGCTGGGACCAAAGTAACAAAGGCTACACACTACGCAGAGAGGGACTCAAATCCTGCAGTGCCAGGCGTGTCCCCCTGCTTAAGCCAGTACGTGTCCAGGCCTGTCTGAAGTTTGCCAGAGAGCATATGGATGATCCAGAAGAGGATTGGGAGAATATCATGTGGTCAGATGAAACCAAAATAGAACATTTTGGTAAAAACTCAACACGTCGTGTTTGGAGGAAGAAGAATGCTGAGTTGCATCCCAAGAACACCATATCTACTGTGAAGCATAGGGGTGGAAATGTCATGCTTTGGGGCTGTTTTTCTTCAAAGGGGACAGGACGACTGATCTGTGTTAAGGGAAGAATGAATGGGGCCATGTATCATGATATTTTAAGCCAAAACCTCCTTCCATCAGTGAGAGCATTGAAGATGCAATGTGGCTGGGTCTTCTAGCATGACAATGATCCCAAACACACTGCTCAGGCAATGAAGGAGTGGCTCCGTAAAAAGCATTTGAAGGTCCTGGATTGGCCAAGCCAGTCTCCAGACCTCAACCCCATAGAAAATTTGTTGAGGGAGTTGAACGTCCATGTTGCCCAGCAACAGCCCCAAAACATCACTGCTCTAGAGGAGAGCATGGAGGAATGGACCAAAATACCAACTACAGTGTGTGCAAACCTGGTGAAGACTTACAGGAAACGTTTGACCTCTGTCATTGCCAATAAAGATTATGTTACAAAGTATTGACCAAATACTTATTTTCCACCATAATTTACAAATAAATTCTTTAAAAATCCTAAAATGTGATTTCCTGGATTTTTTTTCTCATTTTATCTCTCATAGTTGAAGTGTACCTATGATGAAAATTACAGACCTTTCTCATCTTTCTAAGTAGGAGAACTTGCACAATCAGGGGCTGACCAAATACTTTTACCCCACTGTAGCTAACAGAAAACAATATTTATCATTTTGTTTCCACAAGTCAATGGTGGAATTCTTTTTAGTAGTTGTGCAAGTAACATATTGTTCATATGTTTTTAAAATCTTATGAACCTGGAAATGATTAAAATCACCTAAAATTAATTTTGGAGCGTCAGGTGAAAGGGCATCTAGTCTGTTTGTCACCTCCTCGATCAGCTGGGTGGCTGACGTCACATTAGCACGTGGATGAATGTATACAAGGGTGAAAAAGAGCTGAGGGAACTCCCTTGGCAAGTAAAAGGGGCGGAGTAAAATAGACAACAGCTCCATGTAGGGGTGCACATTGTTTCCCAAACTACAACCGTTTTGCAATAGTTTTTGTTGATGTAAAAGCACACTCCATCTCCACACGATTTGTTTGCAATAACAGGTGACCATTCCATACAAACAGGCTGCCCAAAGCCGCTGATGTAAAGTTCCTCGTTGAGATCTATATCTCCCAGCCACATCTCTATAAAAGCCAGCAGATGTTTCCCTGAAGTCACTTTTACATCTGGCGTTTGCCTCCAGTATCAGGCACGGTGGACAGGAATGGCTGGACACAAATGCAGGACTCAGACTCATAACTCTGTAGGTTAACACGGTTTACTGAAACAGTAAGCTGGGTCTGGTACACATAAAGGCAGTCCAACAAGAGCGAAAGTTCAACTAACATCAGGCTATGTTGAATAAACAGGCAGGTGGTCATAAACACAAGGAGACTAGCAGGATGAGGAAACACAATGAACGGTGCTGGAAACGAAGGCACAAGGTGCATTGATCTGGTGGGGAACAGGTGCAACTGGTGGAACTTAAATACACTCAAGGTGATGAGCTACAAATTGGCAGCGGTGGGCACGGCGAACCAAAAAGTTAGCGTCGATAACAGCTAATCAGCTAACTGAAAAGTTATCTTTTGTAAAGCTAAACCAATAAACCACCCAAAAATGTATCGGAAGCTACAGATAACCGATAACTTTCAGTATTGCTTCCAATACACTTGCAACTACTAACAAGCTGATTTTGAGTTTTAACACCACGATCACTTCTGGTAGCATCAAAGGCGACTACAGACCCAAACAATGAGTCAGCACTTCTGCCTTTGGGCACCCTGCCCTGTGCACCCTGAAGCTCCTGTTTACTACATATTTTGCAGCAGTGAAGCAATTGAGAGGAGCTAAGCTCAACTCTACTAACACACAAAACAAGCCATTCCGAATACAGCCATGCCACAGTGAGGCAGAGGTCTTGGAAAATAAAGTATTTTTGAGTTATGGTTTTGATTTAAAATCATCAAATTATTCTGGATACAATAACTGCATTAATGTCAATCCTGTCATTTGTACAAATTTAAAATATAATGCATATCTTTAAATTTTAAATAATGCACTAATTCTGAAGTTTTGTAACAGACAGATTCCAAAGGGAGTATGGGTAAAATGTGCCTCTGCTAACACTGATTGGTTGACTCATTCATTCTATGTAAAAACCTATGCCTTTGTGATTAGACAGCCATCTTATATATCCGGGGTCAACATAAATAGAACGCTGCCATCTACTGGCATCCAGACGCACATACTGCCATGAACACTACTGGCCAGTAGATGGCAGTAGAGACCATGAAAACTTGCAAAAACGAAATTCCAGACAGTCCGTGTCTGCTACGTTTAAGATACGTGGAATTTAACAAACGCAAACTGAATTTCAGACATCTTATATATATTACTCTGGAACAAAGACCACAGACATAAGCAGGACTCTAAAGAGCAAACAGGAATCGATTGCAATGACTCCAATTGAAAATAATGGAGAAGCAACCTGGGCTTCTTCAGGCATTTTTACATAAAACAAACACAATAACAACGTCTATAAACCCAGAGAATATATTCACGAGAGTTTAAGGCACAATATACATGTTGGGAAAGTGTAAGTACACGGACCCACAACAGGGGGCGCAAATGAACGGACAATGGAATAGGTCAAATAACACACTTTACTGTTGTGAATATGCACAACAAGTACAACAGATTACAATAATGGACAAAGTCAAATTCACACAGGTGTCGTGTGGGCAGGCTCGAAGATAGGAGACGCCTCTCCAAAGTAGAACCGGAACCACACGGTTTCCTCCGCCACCAGACCCCGGGAATACTGGAGCCGCCAAGTCCCGAACTCCCAGGTGGCCACTGCCTCCGCGTGTCGGACCTGGTACTGCTGGCGAGGAACAAAGGACAATTAAAGGAGGGCGCGTTCGCACCCAGGAATCCGAACGGCAGATAAGTTACCTCCACCTCTCGTTGGAAAATACTCTCAGAGCAATGCACAAAAGTCACAAAGATCACTGTTAAACAGTCAGCTGAGCACGTTACCTTCTCGGTAGAAACGATATCTCGGCAAAGAGGTGGAGGCGTTGTCCTGCTGATATTCCCCTGTTGATCAGATGATGGGTAACAGCTGTTGCAGGTGATGCGTGACAGCTGTCACCCTGGCTGCTCCTGTGAGGCGGCTGCGCCCTCTCGTGCCTGAAGCCCACACTTCAGGCAGGGCGCCCTCTGGTGGTGGGCCAGCAGTACCTCCTCTTCTGGCGGCCCACACAACAATACAAAGAGTTTAATGCTGTTGTCCGTGTGAAGCCTAATCAGAGCATCTCAAATGCATTTCTTCTGTTGTGACTGTACTGACATTACCCAGAATGCAGCTGGACACAGTATGTCCACACTAAAACCTTCAAAATTAGTGCATTACTTTAAAACTAAAAGACGTGATGTTAATTTAAATAACTTCTATCAGTATGGGGTCAAAAGAAATTAGCTTTTTTTTCTTTTCTGTGACCAGTTCTCCTTTGCCTGCAGAGGATAGAGCGGTTTCTTCTGGAACCAGCTCTCCTCTGTTTGCAGAAGATAGAACTACACATCTACTACAAAACATTTAACAGGTAGGTACTCAACTGATTTTAGACTTCATAAATGTTTGTAACTGTTACACCTGCAAAAATATGTTAGCGGGCTAAAATTTATCGGACCAAAATTTATCGAAAGATAATTAGTCCGCTGATGGTTTTCAAAGTTATCTGAAAAGCTAATCCGATAATGAAAACATTAGCTTCAATAATTAGCGGTTAGCAGAACTGTGCCCACCACTGCAAATTGGAAACACGTGCATGGAAAGCACCAGAACAAGAGTGTGGCCAGACACAGGGAAACACCTACCACCAAACACCAGGAGACAGAAAAGAGAGATAGAGACAGACAAACCCAAGTACGACAAAACCAAGCAAGAGAATAAACACACACAAAACCAATGAACAAAAAATAACAAAACAGACCAGAAAATAAAACAGAAGACATGGCAAATCTCAAACCCTGACATCCAGTCCATCCATCTTTTTCCAAATGGACTGTACATTTGAGTATGGATGGAAGCGGAGGGAGCCAGCGTCTGTCACTGAGCCCATATTTCCTCATTCTGCGCTGAACGCCACCTCTCCTCCCTCTCTTCCTTCGGTGCCTGCAGCAGTATGTAAGTCACCTCACTGACTTCTCTGAAGAAAATGGGGAATATTCAAACAAATGTCTCTTGCTTCTAGTGGCCAAAGGGTGAGAAGGAACCCACAGCTGTAGGAGATTGTGTTAGCAACCTCCCCACCGCCAACATGAAGTCCCAGGACAAATTGTCCTAAAAAAGTCCAAAGTGCAACAAAAACTCTGAGGTAAGCTCCCCTCATGGTCAGAAGCACTTTCCAGGGCTGTGAAAACTCCGCGGAATTCCGCGGATTTCATCATGGGGAATGGTGTGGGATTGTCAGTGTTGTACTCTTTAATTGTGATCATTACTGAGTTTTTAAAATGTTTATCGCAAAGCATTCTCTTTTTTTACGACATAATGCAAGTTTTATAAGTCCGCGGACACTGATCTGTGTGTTACAGATACAAATCAGTTTCCTTGGATCCGCGGAGTTTCGAGGAAAATAAATGGCACTCAAAGCCTGGCTGTTACGACAGTTGTCGTAAAGCGGGGACTGGTTGGTTGCTGCGGTGACGCTGTGTGGTTCCTGTGCGAAGCTAGCTGAACGTAGCATGTGGACATCGCAAACTTTTAGAACTTTCAAGTTTTTAAAAGAAGAATTTTGCAGCATGTCTGTGTCACAGAGCGACGTCAGACAGAGCGAAGATGGCGAGAAAGATGGTTTGAAAAAGTCTGATAAGGACAAGAATCTGTGGAATTGTTGCTGGCTTCATCAACACACCTGAAAGATAAACGGGAAAAGTGAACTGGTAAGAATTTTTTTTCTCTCTGGAAAATAAACACTGTGCTGTTCAAACAGGATTTCAGAAATTATGTGCCTTTTTTCTTTCATTAATCTAGACTTTCTTTCATTGAAAAAAAGACTGTGGCTTTGAATTAATTTAGGCTACATGAATTTACACAACAATGTAAATTAGTTTTTATTAATGTAGACTTTTTTCATGGGAAAAAAGACATTGTGGCTTTGAGTGGATTTACAGGAATTTACACAAGAATGTGTGGCTTTTTATTGTTAGGTATGTTATTGATATTTTACCCTGATTTTTTAAAAAATATTCTACAATCTTTAGCTGTGGTTTTTGACATGGTTTAACAGTCTTTTCAGTCTTCATGAATTTCATGTAGTTTAATTGTTCTGAGTTAATGAATAATTTGGTTTACAATTAAAAGGAAAATCATTCCAAGTCCTACTTCCATGTCATATTCTGTTATGAAAGGTTGAATCGAGGATCATTTAAATATGCACTAATTTTGAGATTTGTTCTTCCAGGAGATGTTGAAAATGTATCAGTAGATGAAAATTTAATTTGGTTTCTGGGGCCCCACAAGGCCCAAGACCCCAGCTCCTTGGGGGGGCAGACCCCCTGCGAATTTTCCTTGGATTTCACAATTTTCATTTCACAGCCCTGACTTTCACATTAACTCCAAAACAAGAAAGATAAAACAACACACAAGCAAACAATGACTAAAAGACAAGTAAATGAGCAAATGGACTCTGCTCTCAGGTTGCACAGGTAGCGTGAGCGCCCCGCCTCTCTTAGGAAAAACATCAGGTGGGTTGGGGTACTACAGGAACAGTGGCTTTTTCTGGATTAATTTGTCCCTCAGTGAGCTACACTTCTTTATACAATCATTATACAATCATGTTTCTATTTGTAAACAATTTGAATTTTTAGAATTAAAGATTGAAATTGCCAAGGGCTTGCATGTAAATGTTGTGGGATGTTATAGGCCTCCCTCTGCCATCTCAAATGCACTCCAGTCATTGAAGGATTTGTTATTTAAATTTGACTCAAATGAAACTATACTAATTGGAGATTTAAATTGGGACTGGCTAAATTCAAATTCAGATGATTTCAAAACTGTATGTGATCAATTGAATTTAACACAGCTAATTTCATCCCCCACTCGTCCAAATAATAAGTGTCCTTCGAAGTCCACATTGATTGATTTGATCTTAACAAATGCCCCACATAAATACTGCTCAACTGGGGTTTTTTTTTGCAATGATCTCAGTGACCACTGCATCGTGGCCACTGTTAGGAATAATAAAATGGATAAAAAGAAACCACGAGTCATTATAAAGAGAGATTTAAAACATTTCAGTGAACAGGCATTTAATCATGACCTTTCTAAGTGCCAGTGGAACAGAATTGAACTCATTCCAGATGTTGAAACAGCTTGGTCATTTTTCTATGAGTGTTTCATGGCTGCAGTTAACCAGCACGCCCCCTTTAAGAAATTTAGAATTAAAGGAAGAGATAATCCTTGGTTTACACCAGATTTGGAAAATGTTTTACGTGAGAGGAACCTTGCCTGGGCAAAAGCAAGAAAAACTGGTCTCAAATGTGATTGGGATATTTTTTAGAAAATTAAGAAATAAAGGTTCCTCCCAAATTAAAAAGGCCAAGTCCCAATTCTGTTTGTCAGCTACAACTGATAGTCTTAATGACCTAAAAAGATTTTGGAAAACTAAAATCTCTAACCGCTGGAATTGACTCACAGGCTCTTCCAAATGATATTGTTCATAACTCAAGAAACATTTATGATAAGGTTGAAATGTTAAATTGTTTCAACAAACATTTTATTTCCTTTACACCCTCTCTAAATTCAACCAGTCCAGTGACTGTGTCTGAACCATCCACTGATACATCAGCTTTTAGTTTCCAGCCATTTACCTTGGGCCAAGTCCACAAAGCATTAAAATTGTTAGATGCTCAAAAACGTCAAGGACCTGATTTAATTGATCCCTACTTTCTGAAAATTGCTGCTGATTTCATAGCACAACCCCTGAGTTATATTTTTAATTTGAGTGTGAGCACTATGCAAATTCCCAAAATATGGAAATCAGCTTTTGTCAAACCATTATTCAAAGGTGGTGACCCTACAATCTTTAATAACTATAGGCCAATTTCAAAACTTTGTATTTTATCTAAAATTTTGGAATCTTTAATAAATGACCAGCTGAAAGAATTCTTGTATTACAATAGACATGCTTGTATGAGTCTGCCGACATCCGCACACATCCACAATATTCCACAGAGGCACGTTTTCCCGTTGCCAGGAGTTTTGAGCTGCACAAAATTTTGGTTGAAGATGACATCCGCCTTACATACTCAATATATACTCAATCTATGCGCTGTATATCCGCTGATATCCGCAACTGACGGGATATTGCGGCTTGGCAGCGGACTTGGACAGTGTGTAAAACGGCTATATAGCGTGCCTGTCAGGTCCACATCACAAACTAAAATAAGTTGTAGTGAATGCAGACAGTGGACATAAATAAAGCGTTTGTATTATGTCTGCTTTGCATCTAATTTGGGAACAATTTGCAACACAAAGTGCTATATAAATGTGGCAGAAATCGACATACCTGCCAATCAGTGCCAGTCCAGCTGTGGAGACGTACAGATGTAGTTATGGATCCCCAAAGACGTAGTGTGATAGTTGCTGACATCCAACAACAACACCAATCAGGGAATGGGGTGGGAGACGGGGCCCTATCTGTTGCTGGAGGAGGTGGAGTAGGAGACAGAGCCCTCTCTTCTGTATCAGCAACAGCCTTCTGTCTCTTCCTCCCCTGCTTCGTTCGTGTGGGCATGTTGTTGCTGTCGTGTCGGTGTGAATAGTGATCCCGAAAGGCCCGGGTGCACATCTTTTATGACCGCAATGCAGATGCCGCAAATGCACAATACAACCGCTGTTTCTGCAACACTTGCGCAATGCATTCTCAAATATTGTCATGATTGGGTCTGTGCGGGCTATTGTTTATTGTTTTGGGTATGCATTTAGTTTTTGCACTCGGGTTTGGTGACTGGATTTCTTTTGTGTTGTTTGGTGTTTCTCTCCTGTCTGAGTCCACACACTCAGTAATTCACAGTCCAAACACAGTTAGGAGGGAGCACCTCCACCTCCAATCACACACACTCGTGCAGCTCCTGGTCAACCACTTATCTGAGTTGGGGTGTGAGGCGAAGCCGTCACTGTCACACCAAACGCCAATCCTCCAGATAAGGAAACACTCCAGGAAAACGGCTGCAATAGAAGTTCAGGTTAAACACACACAGTGTCAGTCAGCAGAGAAATTACCTTGTTACTGGTAGTCGATTTCTCGGCGAGGAGGTGGCGTTGCAGTCCGGCTTTTATGATGGTGATGATGATGAACGACTGACAGCTGGTGCAGGGGATGAATGACAGCTGTCACTTCTTCTAGGTCTGGCGCCCTCTCGTGCTTGGAGCCCGCACTCCAAGCAGGGCGCCCTCTGGTGGTGGTGGGCCAGCAGTACCTCCTCTTCAGCGGCCCACACAACAGCTATACGTCAAGGTGGAAAAATGTGAGTTCCACAAACCCACTGTGTCTTTCCTGGGGTTTGTGATATCTGAGGGGGTGATTCAGATGGATCCAACCAAAATGGCAGCTGTAGCGGAATGGGGCACTCCTCGTAATCGCAAGGAAGTCCAACGGTTTCTAGGCTTTGCCAACTTTTATGGAAAGTCCATACGAAATTTTAGTACCGTGGCGGCTCCCTTATACAATGTTACCTCCATTCATCAGGCATTTGTCTGGTCTCGTGAGTGTGAGGAAGCTTTCCGGGAGCTAAAGAAAAGGTTTATGTCCTCCCTTCTCTCTGACCCAGGTCGGCAGTTTGTGGTCAAGGTAGATGCCTCGGACGTTAGGGTGGGGGCGGTACTTTCACAAGTTAGTTCATGTTGTGTGGGCCGCCCGAAGAGGAGGTACTGCTGGCTCGCCACCAGAGGGTGCCCTGCCTGTCGTCGGGTTTCAGGCACCAGAGGGCGTAGTCACCTCACAGGAGCCCCAGGAGCCTGGAGCTCACAGCTGTCAGAGATCAGTCATCATCCTCACTTTCCATAAAAGCCTGGAAGAGACACCACAACTCTGCCGAGTTATCAGCTTACCCGTCAGGTAAACCTACTCAGCCGCTTTGTGCCGTTCGCACATTTATTGCTACTGACCTTTGCAGTCGTAACCTCTGGCATACTCGCAGCTTGGAGCTGGGTTTGTGGAAGTTGGAAGGAGTTGGCGTTTCCACTCCTCACTTTCCTTATCTAAGTATACTGTTAGTACCGCACGTTTTCAGTGTTCCTGTTTTCTGGGAGTGGTGGATTTTTCCCTCAGGAGAGGAACTGAACTTTTTTGCTGACTGTTTGCTGGGTGTACACACACCCACCTATAACTTCATGGGTCCCGGCTCTTCTCTGGATAGGCGTCTCCTACCCTCAGGCCTGCCCACACGTCACCTTTTTGTGTAGATTGATTGACAGACTAAAAGCATATTGGGTTGTTGTGCACATTTGCAGAATAAATTGTTATTTATTCGGACTCCCTATTGGCTGTTCATTTACGCACCCTTTCGTGGGTCCGTGTACTTCACTTTCCCAACAGTTCCTCCGATAATAAAATGCATCCCTATGCGTTCTTATCCCAAAAAGCTATCTCCCGCTGAGCACAACTACGACATAGGTGACCATGAGCTGTTGGCCGTTAAGGTGGCCTTGGAGGAGTGGTGTCACTGGATAGAGGGGGCCCAGTTACCATTTCTCGTTTTAACTGACCACAACAACCTGGAATTCTTGCGCACGGCCAAAAGACTTAATGCAAGGCAAGCTTGATGGTCACTGTTTCTGTGTAGGCTCTCAGTTGTCCAGGTGGTTTCCATAGTAGAGAAGCTTGAATCTTCGACTGGACTGGGTTGCTTGACGCGAGGACGTTTAGCTTCAAATCGCAGAAGCTTCCTCAGCTAAAATTCTTGCTCTGGAAGTCTGACTTCTGTCTGACTCTTGTAGAGAAGAATAAAATAATAATTTTATTCTTCTCTACAAGAGTCAGACAGAAGTCTCTCAGACTCTCTCAATCCCCAAATGTCCATGGTCGCATATAGCCATAGACTTTGTCACCGGCCTTCCGGTTTCGCAAGGTCACACCATGATTCTTACAGTTATTGACCGGTTTTCCAAGATGTGTCACTTTTTGCTTCTCTCTAAACTCCCCACAGCCAAGAGGACCGCTGAGGTTCTGCTTCAAAATGTGTTTAAGCTGCATGGATTTCCACAGTTTATAGTGTCCGACCGGGGTCCTCAGTTTATGTCCCATTTCTGAGCTGAGTTTTGCAAGTTGATCGGAGCAACAGCTAGTCTTACAACCAGGTATCATCCACAGGCCAATGTCCAAGTCCAAGTCCAACGTGCAAATCAAGAACTGGAGAAGGGACTTCGCATTCTAGCATCCCACAGTCCATCAAACTGGGCTGCACAACATCACTGGGTGGAACTGGCCCATAACCAACTTCCGACCTCAGCCACCAGTTATTCCCTTTTCCATGTGGTACACGGTTATCAGCCAGCTCTGTTTTTTTTCCCACGGACTCATCTGCTTCTGTTCCCTCTGCACTAACTCTTATCCAGCTCTGCAAGAGGATCTGGGTCTGGGCCCGGCGAACCTTACTCAAGACCTCCTCCTCATACAAGACAGCAGCGGACTACCATCGTTCTCCCGCGCCTCCCTACGTGCCCGGCCAGCGGGTTTGGTTGTCAACCAGGGATCTGCCACTTCGGGGGTCAGTTCACAAGCTCGCGCCCAGGTTTGTGGGTCCCTTTCCCATCACCACGGTGATCAACCCTGTGTCAGTTCGTCTGTGTCTCCCTGGGGCATTACGGGTCCATCCTACATTCCACGTGAGTCGTATGAAACCTGTGAGGACTAGTCCTTTATGTCCTCCGGCCGGTCCCCCACCTTCACCCGCTTCATGGGCAGCGGTCCTGCCTTCTCTGTCCGCTGTCTCCTGGCTGCTCGTCGTCGGGGGCATGCAATACTTGGTGGATTGGGAGGGCTATGGTCCTGAGGAGCGTTCCTGGGTGCCGTTCTGCTTCATCCTGGATCCGGCTCTCATCCGTGACTTTAATGCCTCGTGTCCGGGGATTCCTGGGCCATCCGGAGTCGGTCATGGGGCGGGGGTGATGTCATGATTGAGTCTGTGGGGGTTATTGTTTATTGTTTTGGGTATGCATTTAGTTTTTGCACTGGGGTTTGGTGGCTGGATTTCTTTTGTGTTGTTTGGTGGCGTTTCCCTCCTGTCTACCCTTCCTGGGGCCACGCCTCTTTTGGGATCTTTCTTCACACACCTGCGGTGCATTTACCCTGATCACATCCTTTTTATTAGTCAACCCTTATTCCTCTCTCACTTGCAAGATCGTTGTGCCTTGTGCCTCTTTCGAGTGTTTGTCTTCAGAGTTTTCACAGTCCTGTTTTTGCTTTACTGTGTATCGACCTGTCTGCCTGTTTCTGGAACCTGTCTCTGCCAAATGCTTCGGTTACTGTTGTTATTTTTGGACTGTCTTTTTGTGTACCGACTCACGCAAGTCCTGACATTAAACACTGTGAAGCTGAGACCTGAATCCTACATTTGTGTCCGTCCACTTGGTGCCGTTTGGCCCGTCAAATACATCTGTAACACTTCGGTGATAATCGCAATGTGTCCGATCTGTGTCCTCAATACATGCGTTACACATCCGTGATTGTTCGTTATACGAGGTCTGTCAATAAAGTATAGGTCCTTTTTATTTTTTTCAAAAACTATATGGATTTCATTCACATGTTTTTACGGATTGCAGCGTCGGCTCGCAGCCGCTGCGACGCTCCACCACAGGGAAAAACACCTCTGTTGGAAGCCTTAAGGACAAGTTGGAACATGTCCAGCTGTTAAACAATTTCTCATATACTCACTCCACTGAAAGCCATCAAAAGCTGCCTGGATTTTACAAATGGTTATCAACACGGAGGTGTTTTTCCTGTGCCGCCGCACCGCGCCGGCTGCGTCCCGACGCGCGGAGCCGTCCACACGTCTTTCATTAAAAAAATCTCCTTTAACAGTGGACTATCCGGATAAAATGCTGAAACCTACTTCTTCTGAAACTTCTCTGTTCTCTCACGACGTCCTGGATCAATAGAGCCTGAAATGTGGAGGTTTTCAGCTTGAAACAGGCTGACGACGGTGCCTGGCACCGCTGTGCGATGTCCCGCTCCATGGGACATCCTTAAAGCGACAGTATCACCTCAAAATCTCTCATCAGCCGTTAAAATTTTTACCGAAAACCAGCTTAATTTTTCGAACCGTGTCCACTTCGATGTGCCTCACAGGTTTAGAAAAAATTTTGATCAAACAAAGCGCCAGTCTCTCAGCAACTTCTCAGACAAAGGAATTCCAACGAGGGGATGGACGACTCCTCCCACAAGGAGTGCTCACAGGCGAATGACGTCACCGACAGGCGTGGAAAAACTCACGCATGCGCACGAGGGTTCAAGCATGTCTGACGTAAAAACATGAATGAAATCCATATAGTTTTTGAAAAAAATAAAAAGGACCTATACTTTATTGACAGCCCTTGTATATTCACTATACATTATTAATATATCCATAATTCATACTGGGGAATTTGCCATTTTTGGCCAGTTTTGTTGCGGACGACAACGAACGCCCGAATTATGTATACTCAATTCATGCGCAATTAATCCTCTCTCCAGTGGGACCGGGCCCTTAATGGTGCAGACTGAACTCAGGAATCATCTTCTTAATGGTGCAGACTGAACTCGGAATCTTATTCTTAATGGTGCAGACTAAAATCTGGAAACTTTTTCTTAATGGTGCAGACTGAACTCAGGAATCTTCTTCTTAATGGTGCAGACTGAACTCAGGAATCATCTTCTTAATGGTGCAGACTGAACTCAGGAATCATCTTCTTAATGGTGCAGACTGAACTCAGAATCTTCTTAATGGTTCAGACTGAACTCGGAATCTTCTTAATGGTTCAGACTGAACTCGGAATCTTCTTAATGGTTCAGACTGAACTCGGAATCTTCTTAATGGTGCAGACTGAACTCAGGAATCATCTTCTTAATGGTGCAGACTGAACTCAGGAATCATCTTCTTAATGGTGCAGACTGAACTCAGGAATCTTCTTCTTAATGGTGCAGACTGAACTCAGGAATCTTTTTCTTAATGGTGCAGACTGAACTCAGGAATCTTCTTCTTAATGGTGCAGACTGAACTCAGGAATCGTCTTCTTAATGGTGCAGACTGAACTCAGGAATCATCTTCTTAATGGTGCAGACTGAACTCAGGAATCATCTTCTTAATGGTGCAGACTTAACTCAGGAATCTTCTATCAGGACTAGCGGTCGGATATGGCTGGACACAAATGCAGGACACAGACAACTGGCTCTGTAGGTAAAAACTGTTTACTAAAACAGTAAACATGGTCCGGTACACAGCGAAGCAGTCCAACAAGAGTAACAAAAACAGAATCATCAGGCAAAAGGCGTGGTCGAAGATACAGGCAAGTAGTTATACACACTTGAGGCTAGCAGGTCAAGAATACAAGAAAACAGAGCTGGAACGTAGGCACAGGGCGCAACAATCTGGCGAAGAACAAGGAGAACAGAGGAGCTTAAATAAGCCCTGACAAAGAGGTGCTGATTAGGAACAGGTGTGCCTGGAATGAACCAGAAACAGGGCGTGACCAGAGAGAGAGAGAAAGAACCACCACCAAGAGACAGCAGGGAAAGACAAGAGAAAAAGGGACAGACAAAACCCAACCGGAAAAACTCCAATCCTGACATCTTCTTAGTGGTGCAGACTGAACTCGGGAATCTTCTTAATGGTGCAGACTGAACTCGGGAATCTTCTTAATGGTGCAGACTGAACTCGGGAATCTTCTTAATGGTGCAGACTGAACTCGGGAATCTTCTTAATGGTGCAGACTGAACTCGGGAATCTTCTTAATGGTGCAGACTGAACTCAGGAATCTTATTAATGGTGCAGACTGAGCTCAGTAATCTTCTTAATGGTGCAGACTGAGCTCAGTAATCTTCTTCTTAATGGTGCAGACTGAACTGAGGAATCATCTTCTTAATGGTGCAGACTGAACTCAGGAATCATCTTCTTAATGGTGCAGACTTAACTCGGAATCTTCTTAATGGTGCAGACTGAACTTGGAATCTTCTTAATGGTGCAGACTGAACTCAGGAATCATCTTCTTAATGGTGCAGACTGAACTCAGGAATCATCTTCTTAATGGTGCAGACTGAACTCAGGAATCATCTTCTTAATGGTGCAGACTGAACTCAGGAATCTTCTTCTTAATGGTGCAGACTGAACTCAGGAATCTTCTTCTTAATGGTGCAGACTGAACTCAGGAATCGTCTTCTTAATGGTGCAGACTGAACTCAGGAATCTTCTATCAGGACTAGCGGTCGGATATGGCTGGACGCAAATGCAGGACACAGACAACTGGCTCTGTAGGTAAAAACTGTTTACTAAAACAGTAAACAGGGTCCGGTACACTGCGAAGCAGTCCAACAAGAGTAACAAAAACAGAATCATCAGGCAAAAGGCGTGGTTGAAGATACGGGCAAGTAGTTATACACACTTGAGGCCAGCAGGTCGAGAATACAAGAAAACAGAGCTGGAAAGTAGGCACAGGGCGCAACAATCTGGCGAAGAACAAGGAGAACAGAGGAGCTTAAATAAGCCCTGGCAAAGAGGTGCTGATTAGGAACAGGTGTGCCTGGAATGAACCAGAAACAGGGCGTGACCAGAGAGAGAGAGTCTTCTTAATGGTGCAGACTGAACTCGGGAATCTTAAACGGTTGAGGATGAGTGAGTCAGATAAAATAACAATACACAACAACACAAAATAATACATATCACAAAATGACACAAGACACAAAAACACATGACAACAATCCACAATGCAAAACAACAACACAATAAAAATACACAATACACAATAACACACAAAGCAAAACAACACAATAACAATACACAATCCACAATAACACACAAAGCAAAACAACACAATAACAATGCACAATACAAAATAACACAATAACAATACACAAAGCAAATTAACAATACAATAAGTTATAATCTACCCCAGTAATAAACAATATGTGACCATGGACATCAAAAGAGTTAGAAATGAACGAAATTTGACCTTTAAAAACAAAGATACAGTAACACTTGGGCAGACAGAAAAACGACTGAGAATCAAAATAAGAGAAGCAAAATTAAAAAATAAATAAGATTTAGAAAACACGTTTAAAGCTAACAATTCAAAAAAGGTGTGGGACACCATGAAATCAATGACAGGGATGGTGTCACAAAACAAACCTATTGTTACAACTTGAACAGTTATTTCACAAGATTTGAGTTATCAGACAGTTTTGAGAAATGTAATCAAATTCTTTCAAATATTCATCTGGGACCTTCAGATAAAATTGAGATCACTGTTGATGAAGTTAGAAAAACATAAAAAACAGTAAAAAAAAACAGAAGGACCAGATAAATGTCGTCTTTTTATTTTAAAAACCTTTGCGGTAGAGATGGCACCGGCCTGGCAACCAGTGTTTCAACTCTCAGTTGACACTCAACACAGTTCCAACAGGGTGGAAAACCTCACACATAAAACCTCTGCTTAAAACTCAATGTCCAAAAGAACACAGAGATTTCAGACCCACAGCTCTGACCTTTGCGATTATGAATGCTCTAGAAAGACTTCTGCTCAAACATCTGCAAGCCTGCACTAATGACAAACTAGATCCATCACAGTTTGCATATAGAACAGGCTGTGGCACTGAAGATGCTGTGGCCACTGTGGTTTATATCATCACAAAACATCTTGATAAACCACATAACTATACAAGAGCACTCTTTCTGGACTGTTCTTCAGCTTTCAACACAATACAACCCAATATTCTACTTTCAAAAATGTCCTATCTGGGAGTGAACCCTTACCTGATCCACTGGTTTGCCTCTTTTTTAACAAATAGAGTCCAGTTGGTTAAGGTAAACAAGACCCTTTCTTCTGCCATCTCAACCAACGTTGGTGCACCTCAGGGCTGCGTAAGTTCTGCAATACTTTTCACTCTACACATAGATGATCTCCGTTCAACTTTAAATAACCAGTATGTTTTGAAATACTCTGACGATACTGTTTTGCTGACATTACTACATGATCAGAAAATCCTGATGTTCCCCAACAAGGCGTTAATAAAGTGGTCACATGGAGCAAAAACAACGCTCTGGAGATAAACACAAAGAAAACCAAGGAAATTATGTTTAATCCAAAACCAATAAGGGTAAACTCCACAATTGTCAATAATGAAACAGTCCAACAGGTGGTAGAGAAGCTTGAATCTTCGACTGGACTGGGTTGCTTGACGCGAGGACGTTTTGCTTCTAATTGCAAATTACTTCTCTACACGAGTCAAGACAGAAGTCAGACTACCAGAGCAAGAATTTTAGCTGAGGAAGCTTCCGCGATTAGAAGCGAAACATCCTCGGGTCAAGCAACCCAGTCCAGTCGAAGATTCAAGCTTCTCTACTATGGAAACCACCTGGACAACTGGGAGGCTTCACAGAATAAAAAAAAATCCAACAGATGGAGTCAAATAAATATCTTGGCATCATGACAGATGCCACTCTATTCTGGAAACATCATATTGATGACGTGTAAGAAAACCAAACAGAGGATGTATTTTCTCCGTCGTTTAAGATCGTTTGGAGCTACATGACAAATACTCCTGCTGTTTTATACTTCTGTTATTCTCAGTGTACTGCAGTATTGTAATGCTGTGTGGTACAGCTGCCTGTCCACTTCTGTAAAATCTGGACTGAAACACTTATTAAAAATCTGTTCAAAAATTGTTGGTCAGCCTTTAGAGGGTCTGTATGAGACCTCTTATCACAACAAAACAATAAGGCTGGCAAAAAACATCATCTCTGACACTAACTGTGTTCTGAGCAGTGAATATATCGTTCTCCCATCTGGACGCCCATACAGTGTTCCACGCTTTAACAAGGTCAGACTGAAACATTCTTTTGTGCATCAGTCGATACTTAAACTAAATAAGGAGCTTAATCCATAACAACATTATCATGGCTGCAATGTGAGTAAATTTTTATGACCCGCACGGCGCTTGCGCCGCGAGGCGGGGTATGTTGCATCCAGGTTGTCCGTCTATCTGTCCAGACACAATTCATTCATCGCAACGTAGCTCGGCACCTATTGCTCACAAAACCTTCATATATGGTGGGTACATGCCTTGGAGGAGTACTTTGCATGGGTTCGAAGGCCAGTGACCTTGACTTGCTTTCCAAGGTCACCAATGGTCACAACTGCCAAATCCTTTGCCGCAATGTAGCTTAACACCTGTTGCTCACAGAAACTTCATATTTGGTGGGTACATGCTTTGGAGGAGTACTTAACATGGGTTCGAAGGCTGGTGACCTTGACCTACTTTTAAAAAATTACCAGTAGTTGCATTTGTTCGAAGGCTACTGACTTTGTATGATCACTGTTGGCAACATCCTCTAAATAAATATAATGTCAATCTCCAATTTTTCCACTGTGTATCCCAGTTTACATCAAACACGTAAGGGGTCAACCAAATACCTACCCCACACATGTACATGTTACTGCACTTTAAATGGAAAATAGCACTGTACGTGGGGCATTTCGTGACAAATGTCTCTAGTTGTTCTATGGATTGTTTGTGAAATATCCATGTCTTTTTGTGTTGTTTATGTATTGTGTTGTAACAGAGCTACTGAATATGTAAGGCAAATTCCAGATCTCTGATCTGACAATAAAGTATTATCTTGTCTTATAACAATACACAATAACACAATAACAGTCAATGCAAAACAACACAATAACTACACAGTGAAAAACAACACAATGACAATACACAAAGCAAAACAACACAATAACAATACACAGTAGCACAAGACAAAAACACATAACATTCCACAATGTAAAACACAATAACAATACACAATGCAAAACAACACCACAATAACAATACACAAAGCAAAACAACACCACAATAACAATACACAAAGCAAAACAACACCACAATAACAATACACAAAGCAAACTAACAATACAAACTGAAAAATAACACACAATGCAATATAACAATACACAATAAAAATAACACAAGAAAATATTGTGTATTGACACAATGAAAAACACACAATACAAAATAACAATACACAACCATGCAAAGTAACATATATACACAATGAAAACTAACACACAAAACAAAATGACAGTAATACACACAGTATCACAAGATAACACAAAGCACAACATACGAAAACATGTTTTTCATCTCACATAACACGTCAGCAACTGCCTTCAGCCAGTAGAAGGCACTGTTGACTCTGTGTGTGTGTGTGTGTGTGTGTGTGTGTGTGTGTGTGTGTGTGTGTGTGTGTGTGTGTGTGTGTGTGTGTGTGTGTGTGTGTGTGTGTGTGTGTGTGTGTGTGTGTGTGTGTGTGTGTGTGTGTGTGTGTGTGTGTGTGTGCGCGCGCAGTTTGTCTTTTGCAGACTCTGCAGAGAGCGGTACCATGAAGGGGCGTGTCATACTCTGACATCACCACTGACCAATGTAGGATCACAGGTGAGCTGACCAATCACGGCATGCGGCGATATGCAGAAAGCTTGTTCTGTTCAGTTCAGGGACTGTGGATTTTCCACAAGATGTCGCTGTATACTGTGTTATTGGTTTATTTCAGAGCGCGCAGACCACCACCGCAGTTACATTAACAATCGGTAACCCTCAGAGCGCGCAGACCACCACCGCAGTAACATTAACAACCGGTTACGGCTCAGAGCGCGCAGACCACCACCCCAGTAACATTAACAACCGGTTACGGCTCAGAGCTCGCAGACCACTACCGCAGTAACATTAACAACCGGTTACGGCTCAGAGCGCGCAGACCACCACCCAGTAACATTAACAACCGGTTACGGCTCAGAGCGCGCAGACTACCACCCAGTAACATTAACAACCGGTTACGGCTCAGAGCGCGCAGACTACCACCCAGTAACATTAACAACTGGTTACGGCTCAGAGCGCGCAGACCACCACCCCAGTAACATTAACAACCGGTTACGGCTCAGAGCGCGCAGACCACCACCCCAGTAACATTAACAACCGGTTACGGCTCAGAGCGCGCAGACCACCACCGCTGTTACATTAACAACCGGTTACGGCTCAGAGCGCGCAGACCACCACCCCAGTAACATTAACAACCGGTTACGGCTCAGAGCGCGCAGACCACCACCGCAGTAACATTAACAACTGGTTACGGCTCAGAGCGCGCAGACCACCACCGCAGTAACATTAACAACCGGTTACGGCTCAGAGCGCGCAGACCACCACCGCAGTAACAGTAACAACCGGTTACGGCTCAGAGCGCGCAGACCACCACCGCAGTAACAGTAACAACCGGTTACGGCTCAGAGCGCGCAGACCACCACCGCAGTAACAGTAACAACCGGTTACGGCTCAGAGCGCACAGACCACCACCGCAGTAACATTAACAACCGGTTACGGCTCAGAGCGCGCAGACCACCACCGCAGTAACATTAACAACCGGTTACGGCTCAGAGCGCGCAGACCACCACCGCTGTTACATTAACAACCGGTTACGGCTCAGAGCGCGCAGACCACCACCGCTGTTACATTAACAACCGGTTACGCCTCAGAGTGCGCAGACCACCACCACAGTAACATTAACAACTGGTTCTGGTTGACCTGTGTGCTGGGTCACGTCCACAGAGAGATACCACATGGACATTATGTTGTCTCCAGTGGTCCCTCAGAATGTGTTGACGGACTGAGAGAACGTCTCTCTGAGTTCAACACGTCTCTAAACCGTCGGCAGGACGTTCTTGTGCTCCTCTAGTTCCTGGAGTTGATTTTTTCATGTGTCCTCTGCTTGACCTTGTCCTCAGGGTTTTGTTGTGGGGGAGGAGGCGTCTGTCAGGGGGAGGTGGGACCAGGCCTCCCTTCTCCTCATCCAGGAGGTGACTAAACGCTGCCCCCAGTGTTCGGTCCCGGTGGAGAGAAACGGTAATGACAAACAGAAAAATAATGAATTGTTGAAATAAAGTTTGAAAATTAAAAACTTGGTTGAAGTAAAAAATAACAAAAGTTTGTTCTGCAGGCAATATAGTTCAGATTTGTCATACAATTTGATGTGTGTACACTAACCTCATAAATGTAATAATGGATGTGAAGCGGGTTTGGAGCCGAGCCGATGAGTTGTGTTTGTGTCCCAAATGTTTAGTTCTGAGTGGGTTTAAAAACGCAGTGTGCTGATTGTCCCTCCACATGTTTCTGCACGTTCTCTGTGGAATGATATTCTTGTGCTTGTCAGGCAGTTACTCTGTGGAGACTTTTAAATCTCGTTGTTTTATATGTTTAATATGTTGTTTACTGTGTTTTGATTCTTTTATTCTTTTTTTTTTTTACTTTTTTATCATGTTTTTAACCTTTTCATCATGTTCCTTAATTTTTTTTTTTATTTAATTTGTTTTGGTTTTTATTGCTGAGTTGTTTTATGTGACGCGCCTTGAGATGACACTGTCGTGATTTGGCGCTTTATAAGTTTAGTAAATTGAAATAGTACAAAGTGTTGCATCACGCTGTCCGCCCTGTGGTGTCAGTCTTCTACCCCTCAGTGCACCTGCCAGGTGAGCTGTCGGGTCAGCAGGTTAGAACCCAGACGGTGGCGACATAACACCGTTGGCCAGTGTTGTAATGTAACAAAGTAGAAATACTTCATTACTGTACTTAAGTAGAATTTTGACGTACTGTATTTAAATTTCTGGCAACTTTCACTTTTACTTCACTACATTTGCTCAAGAAAATGTATACTTTTACTCCGATACATTTCCCTGAACCATCTTCATTAATCGTTACTACAATATACGAGGTCTGTTAAAAACTATTGGACCTTTTTATTTTTTGCAAAAACCTGATGGATTTAAATCACGTGTGATTGCATCAGCCAACCTTGAACCTTCGTGCGCATGCGTGAACTTTTTCACGCCTGTCAATTGCGTCATTTCCTGGTAAGCAGCCTTTGTGTGAGGACATGTGTTGTACGCTCGGCGGATTTTCATTGCAAGGAAAATGACGGAACGACTGGAGCAGCGCTGCATCAAATTTTGCCAGAAACTGGGCGACAGCCAGGTGGAAACCATTCGGATGATACAGTTAGCTTTCGGTGACTTTTCAGTCATGTGACTATCTGAGAAATTGTGGAAGAGGTGGGCATGTCACAGCATGTTCTGTGAGACTTCAACACGGAGGCGCTTTTGCTCCGCCGTTAGCAGCAGCTTGAATTTCGCCGCCACTCTTTTCATGGCCAAATCTTCTGTCACAGTGGAATGTGTCGAAAAAGTGCTGATGTCCACCTCTTCCGCAATTTCTCGGATAGTCACACGACGGTCCCACATCACCACAGCGTTCACTTTGGAAATGATCTGGTCATTTCAGCATGTTGATGGCCGACCGGCACGTGTCTCGCTCTCCACTGTTGTGCGGACGTCTTTAAACCGGTTGTACCTGTCAGGTTTGACCTCGGCTAGACATACAAGACAGAACCAGACAGAGTTGAGATGTCTTTAGTGAGCTTTGCAAAGGAGAGATACAGCAGAGGCTGGCAGCTTCGTGCAGTTTCTCTAACTGACCTCCTCTCGCGGTCCTTTTATTGTGTAAAGAAAACAAAAGATAAGTGTGGCTACATGAGTCCATGGTTGCAACATGTGCTATTAGTCAAGTGCAGATACGTTTGCAAACAACTGAATCATTCCAATTTTAGGTACAGAGTGACAACTGAATCATTCCAATCTTAGGTACAGAGTGAGCGATTTTGCTGAAGCTTGCTAAATGTCAAACTGTAAACAGGCTGCAGCTGTGAATATCTGAGAGAAACAGTTTGCAGATTTTAAGACACAGAACAGTTTGAAATGAGCAGACGTAATAGATGATAATAAATGATAAACATGTTTTTACAGTATAATTTATCTAACAGTACCGCTCCTTAATCTCTGTGATGCCCAGAGGATCGTCACCAAAAGCCATCTGAATCATCGGCTGGAGTTAACACACTTTAGTACTGATAAAACTGGCCAGCATGACTGTTTTTTTCAATTATTTTATTTGAAATTTCCCTGGACATGTGGTGCATAAAAGCGGCGCCACGTTTGGTTGCTTTGCAGTGGTTGGTGGTGATGTCGCTTGCATTTTTTTTCCTTAAATTTGGCAGAACTGCGTAGCTATAAATGACTGTTCTGTTTCACACGAGTCTGGCTGTTGTGTTTAACAGAAGAGTGTGTGTGTGTGTGTGTGTGTGTGTGTGTGTGTGTGTGTGTGTGTGTGTGTGTGTGTGTGTGTGTGTGTGTGTGTGTGTGTGTGTGTGTGTGTGTGTGTGTGTGTGTGTTCCAGGAAAAATGAATATATATACACATGTATATACATCCACCTGTTGCTCACTCATCCTGTCACCAACACCGACTGATCCAGCCTTTTATAGGCGCTGAGGCCCCCTCCTGGTTTCTCCAAACACCACACCAACTTTCTTTTTGTCTATTTCACTCTCCACTCATTTTGGATTTTACTTTTACTCCATACATTTACTCAAGTAACAGTTTTTAAGGAGATGTTAACTTTTACCACAGTAATTTTATGGTAAGATACTTGTACTTTCACTCAAGTATCACTTTGAAGTACTTTATTGAAGACTGCCGTTGGCTGTTCACGTGGCTGCTCTGAATCACTCGAGGTCTTGTTTGTTGCTGCGTGCTTCTTATTGTTGTGTGATTGTGCCCCCTGCAGGCGGCTGCATGCACATGGTGTGCTCTCTGTGCCGGGTTGAGTGGTGCTGGCTCTGTGCCGTCCCCTGGAACAGGGACTGCATGGCAAACCACTGGTTCGGCTGACTCCAGATGCTCCACTGCTCATCTCTACATTCAAATAAAGTTCTCTGATTTAATCAAACCAGGATTCTGCTGCCAGGAATTAAACCGTCGACCTTAAGCTCAGGGGTCGGGCCAAAACACCCAGCCTACATGCATGAACCAGGTTGAAAGCTGGTTGGTTTAAAACCAGTATCTAGCTTTAAATCCATTTCAGACGTGAATTAGAACTAGTTTGAAGTAGTACATCTATGTTTTAAACCAGTTTAAACTACTTCAAACTAGTTCAGGCCACTGATTGATTTATCGTCTGAAACCAATGTAGACTGATGGCCTGCTCTAAAGCACTGTTAAACCAGTGCAACACAGTTTAAACTGGTTTGAGGGTTTGCACAGAATGAATCAGCTGGGACTCGGTTCAAAGGTGAAGGTGTTTACACACAGTATCAGGATTTTATTGATCCAGAACACTGGACCTGATCCAGAGCAGACTGCTGCTGGAGAAATGTGTCTGTAAATAAACACCAGATTATCTTTGTTTCAAATTCTGCCTCAGTCTGTTTCTTTCTGAACCGTGTCAACCTGGACACTAGAACTCAAAACCTCCTGGATGGATCTCCTTCAAACCTGGTGGGAATATTTCCTGCATGGGTATCTGGAGATGATTTGACTTTGGAGTAATTTGGTCAAAGGTTGTGTTTCCCAACAACCAAGAAGCCTAGATGGATGATCTATGACACTTGGACATTTAGAAGGTTGCGTGTGGGACATGAATGGGAAATGTACTGTGTATGTGTACTGTGCACTGTGCATGTACTGGGAAATGTGGAAATCTTTTGTTTTCATTGGAAAATGCAAGATGGTAATAAATAATGAACGTTACAGAGCAGAGCAAAAACCCAAATGATGACCACAAAAGGGTGTTGGGAAAGTGTAGTGACACGGACCCACAACAGGGGGCGTAAATGAACGGACAATAGAGGGAGTTAAATTAGAACACTTTACTGTTGTGAATGTCACAACCACACACAGCAGATTACAGAATAAATACAAGTCAATTAATGAAGGTATCGTGTGGGCAGGCTCGACGATAGGAGACGCCCATCTGGAGATGAACTGGAACCACACGATTTCCACCGCCACCGAACCCGAAGGATACTGGAGCCGCCAAGTCCCGAAGTCCCCAGGTGGCCACCGTCTCAGCGTGTCTGATCTGGTACTGCTGGCGGAGAACAAAGACAGTTAAGTGTGGGTGTGTGTACACCCCGTAACAATAATGGTGGGAATTCCACCTCCACCTTTAACACACACTCGTGCAGCGTCTGTTTAACCACTTATCTGACGGGACGTAGGACGAAA
This sequence comes from Thalassophryne amazonica, assembly GCF_902500255.1. Lineage (NCBI taxonomy): Eukaryota > Metazoa > Chordata > Actinopteri > Batrachoidiformes > Batrachoididae > Thalassophryne > Thalassophryne amazonica. Next base: position 4,452,397 of record NC_047115.1, on the reverse strand, counting down.
CAGTCGCGACCCACGCCAGTCCTCTGGTTGACAGCTGCAACACAATAGCTCTTGAAATCACTGAATGCTGGCAGAGAAAGTTACCTCTCACAGAAGTCGATATCTCGGCGATGTGGTGGAGGTGTCATCCTGCTTTTATCCCGGGTGAGATGCAGATGATCGGTGACAGCTGTCATAGTTGATGAGTGACAGCTGTCACCTCGGCTGTTCCTGTAGGCGGCTGCGCCCTCTCGTGCCTGAAGCCCGCACTTCAGGCAGGGCACCCTCTGGTGGTGGGCCAGCAGTACCTCCTCTTCTGGCGGCCCACACAACAAAGGGTGCAAATTGATGGATAGGTGTGTGAATGTGTGTGTGTGTGGGGGGGGTTGCTGCATCCAGGAAGGCGTTGATGCTGCCGGACATCCGGAGACTGAACTGACCTCAAAGGTCACAAATGAAAACAGCCATTCTGTTATGATTTAAACCACTAAACGGTGATGGATGGGTCACAAGATGCAAGCAGCCGACACAGGAAGGTTAGTGACTACACAAGGAATTTATTGTCCAGGTGATAAGGTGAACACAGTCCAGTGACAAAATCTAAAACTATAGTGAGTCTTTTGCAAAGTGATGGAATCCACAATGACGATAAAAAACCCCAAAAAGTCACTAGAAACGTATGAAGTGACCAAATCCAAGGTAAAACCAAAACCAAAATACAACAGAGTCTTTAGCAACGTGCAACAAAAATCCACTGATCAAAAAAACAAAAACAAAACAAAGGCCAACAGTCATATCTGAAAATAATCACAAACCAAACTGCCAAAAATGTTGGAGGAAAAGTAACTATCTGTGACCGCTCCCCAGTGCCATAACCCTCCCAGTCGACCAAATACTGAACCCCACGACCACGGTGCGAGAGTCCAGGACCGCCGCACGGTAAAAACAGGGTCCCCATCCACACACCGGGTGGGAGGCAGGGAAACAGCCGGAGGGCACAACGGCTTGGAATGAACAGGCTTGATGTGGCTAACATGAAAGGCAGGGTGGATGTGCATAGTCCTTGGGAGACGGAGGCGGGCAGAAACTGAATAACTTTGGAAACTGGGAATGGCGTATAGTCCAACGGCCAACGCAACAGTAGAGGAGCCATGAAATTAATAGTGTAGCAAATTCCAGGTTATTCACTTTGAACATGGCTGTAGAGGCTTCATTGGTGTTATTGCTCATGGTTCAGACTTTCTTTTGCTATCTTACTTATTTTTGTTGTCTGGCTGCTGCTAGATACTTCCTCTTCTTCTGGTCCCTGTGGCTGGAATGACTGGGGCGTGCCGGTGCCTTGGTTCTTATAGGCTCCGTCGCTCCTCCCCCTATCTGAGGAGGGGCTTCTCGTCTTCCTCCTTTGACCAATCTAACCCTAACCCTGCCTCTAAAGTTACAGCGCAATGCCTCTAAAGTTACAGCGTAATGCCTCTAAAGTTACAGCGTAATACCTCTAAAGTTACAGCACAATGCCTCTAAAGTTACAGTGTAATACCTCTAAAGTTACAGCACAGTTGTTATGTGTAGGACGCGGGTTAGAGAACCGAACCAGCGTCTGACTGAACCCACCCTAAATAATCAGAGAGCGGTTCCAAAAAAACAAAATTTCCCTCCTGTGCAATAATACAAGTGCAAACAAAAGACATAATGGCCTGGCGAGGTGAACAACGGCGTGCTCTCACAGCGCCCAAACGAATCGGAGCCCAGCAGTTCTGGACCCAAGAAACCCCGCCGACACCCTCCAGGTGGTTAGGACACGAACTGGCTCTGTGAAGGACGGACAAGGTGAGGTAAGTTAACACTGTAACACAAAACACCATTCAGAGGCACACATCATCAGCAACACGTTCATCTTTAAATTCAGGCTTAATTTAAAGGGGCAGCTTCTCACGGCAAGTGGAGGATCATTAATCTGCACGCCATGGCAGTGAGGAGCAAACCACACAATTTTCACCACTGTTCCAATAAAGCTGCGTTAGACGCCAAATTACAATCATTAATTACTCAAGCAGTAGTCACCTCTGAAGTGTGCTGACAGAGTGTATCCCTCACCCCTGACCTTCACAGGCACGATGTGTCAGAACCTGGAGCGGCCCTCAGCGTCACACAAACGGTCGTCACAAGGTCGTATTCTCCAGCAATTCAGCCCTGGTCACTCAGGGCTTAAATGCAGTACTTCATCTCATAATTGGTCCCAGCTGAAAGTCCTTAGGTCCGCACGTGAGCGTCATCCACAGGTGCAGCAGATAGGCTTAATGAGGGTGAAGGATTCTTCTGTACAGCACATTCCTTTCAGGAATCAGTTCAAAACCACCTGGAGAGAAAAACAAAATAAAAGCAGCACCAAAAGTCCAGCCAAACCCCCCAACACACAACAGTACCCCCCCATCAACGGGAAACCTCCCGGCGACCACACAGACCTGGTCCGAAAACAGCCCCTCCCTCCGGGGTCCACGGCAGGAATCAGGCAGTGCAACGCCCCCAGAGTCCACAGCAGGTAACAGGACAGGGTAATGCGGCTGGAAGGCCGGCTGGCATCAAAACCAAAACAGACCCAACAACCCCAAAAGAAGTCCATAACACAGTCTAACATGAAAACAAAAACACACAGAAAAACCCCCCAACATACCCCCCCCAGATGACAGTACAAACACACCCCAGGGAAGCACACCGGGGAACAACATAAAATAAAAACACAATAACCACCCCAACTCCTCCCCAGAGGACCGTCCCATCAAACCCCGGGGAGAAAAGAAAAAATACAATCCCAAAAACCCAACAGAGCCCCATCAACACAATATAAACACAAGTTCCATAAATTAAAAATAACAAAACACCCCCCCAGACGACTAGTGGAGCACAACACCCCCCAGAGGACATTAGCGCCAGCTCCAGGAGTAATAACCGTGGCTGGAGCCCTCCTGAGGTCCCCAGGCATATACGGGAGCCTTAGCGCCCCCCAGAGGACCGTCCCATCAACCCCAGGAGACACCCCCATGACCCAGCCCCAGCTACACATGGCTAGTCAGTCCCAAAGTCAACTTCCCCCCCCAGAGGACCGTTCCATCAACCCCGGAGGTGGAAAACAGGAGGAAACATAAACAACATAAAGATCCCAAACCCCCAGAGGACCCCAATAAACTACCCCGGGGGCAAATAAAAACAAAAGGAAGCCCCGTTGTCCCCCCCAGCACACTGAAAGACCCCGGAACACCCCCAGAGCCTAACGACAGTAAACGTTTTGGCGAACGGCTCAAAACAACCGAGCCGGGGAAGAAAACAGGAGAAAAAAAACAATCCAGTCAGGCCTGGATTCTGTAGAACGTCTCTCACAGACGAGATCCGCTTGTTCAGAATCCCGAACAATGGACACAAACAGTTTTTATAAAACTCAACATAGGTGGGACAAAGGCAGACCTTATTTCGCAAAATCTTTTCCTTATTGGCCCCCGTGGGCATTCGAGGGAGATTCAACCCCCTGCCTGACACCCGTGCAGTAACGGAACATGTATGATTTATAATGTAACGAGTCTCTTTGTCCTAAGTGATAAAAAAAAAAAAAAAAAAAAAAACTGGTTAAATCCAGTTTGACATAAACATTAAAACAGAGAACAAAGGAAAGTAAGAATAAGAGTGAAAACTAAGACTACAATCCGGAGTAAAATACTTTAATACCAAAAAACGTACAGCAAACAAATATAGAAAACCATAATTAAACACAGAAATATATCTAACAACAGTGTAAAATCAACTCTTATTGGAGTAGAAACACTTGATTTGACAAGACAGTAGAGCTGATTTCACTCTACCATATTATTTCACTCTATTTTCACTCTATATACTTTAAGTGATTCTGAAAGTCTTATTTTTAAACTATGGTGTTGGGGAGAAGCGTGCACATGCACGGCAGCTGCGGGCAGCTCCAAAATCCCCCCCCCCCCCCTCCTGCCGCTCCGCACCCTCACCGCTGCTTAGAGAGAAGAGGGAAAAAGGAAAGAGAGAGAAAAAAGCATAAGGTGCTGCAGAGTGTTATCAGTTTATTTGGGAACACGGTGTGATTAACCTCTCAAGTCAGCGAGGAGAACAGTGAGCCAACTGAAAAGTATAACAATGTTTTTGGATCCTCACTTCTGATGGGTTTCCTTTGACAGGAAGGCAAGGTGCCACTGTGTGTTGTTTTCCCTACATGATACGTCTACAGACGGTGAGGGCCCTACAAAAACACTGGGTAATGACAGTGAGGGGAGATCGGTCACCTATGAATGTAAACGATCCCACTAAAGTTCTGGCACCTGACTGGAGCTCTGGACACCCGCATGACAGCTGTATCACTGTGGAAAGATGTTCTGTTTTAAATCCAGCCACACTCCTCCCTGTTGCAGGTGAAGGTGAGCCACATGACTGTCTCGCTGACTCTGAGGAGATTCATAAACCTCGTTCTGATTTAAGTGATGCACCACTTCCTGATTCTGAAATTATTTTTGTTGATGGGTCCTGTAAAAAAAATCCTGATGGTACTAATGCTTCAGGCTATGCTGTAGTCTCGGCCGATAAAGTCCTTATTGCTCAATCTCTACCAAACCACCTGTCAGCCCAGGCTGCAGAGCTCGTACCCTTGACCGAGGCCTGCAAATTGATGAAAGGAAAAAGAGTGACTATATATACTGATCATCAGTATGCCTTCTCCACAGTTCATGTTTTTGCTCAATATTGGGAAAATAGAGGGATGATTACATCATTGGGAAAACCAGTGCTACACAAAGATCTTTTGCTGTCCCTATTGCAAGCAGTCCAACTTCCCGCAGCCGTTGCCATTTGTAAATGCGCTGCGCATACTACCAGTCAGGACCCCGCTTCCTGTGGGAATCATTTTGCAGATGAAACTGCTAAATCTGCAGCCCAGGGGGAGCTGACGGTCCTGTTCTCTGCAACTGACAGTATAGATTTGCAAATTCTTAAAGATATGCAAAGTAATTCTTCGGCATCAGAAAAGGCTCTTTGGGAGCATCACAATGTGCATCAAAATGCTGATGGCGTTTATGCCTGACCCTCAAACAAACCGGTCCTGCCCCGCAGCTTTTTCAGGTGGGCTGCTGTTTTGAGTCATGGGCTGTGCCACGTCTCAATAGGAGGGATGGTTGGACTGGTTAATAATTATTTTTTGACGTTCGGGTTTCAGGCATATGCAAAAAACTACTGCAGAGCATGCTTAATTTGTGCAAAACATAACCCACAGGGAAATGAGAGGCCAAAACGAGGAAAAAAATTCCCAATACCTAAATACCCATTTCAAATAATCCACATAGACTTTATTGAATTGAACCAATGTGAGGGGACGTATATAGCAAATGGGTAGAGGTGATCCCTGTTAAACAAGCAGATGCACTAACAAATCAAATCAATTTTATTTATATAGCGCCAAATCACAACAAACAGTTGCCCCAAGGCGCTTTATATTGTAAGGCAAAGCCATACAATAATTACGGGAAAAACCCAAACGGTCAAAACGACCCCCTGTGAGCAAGCACTTGGCAACAGTGGGAAGGAAAAACTCCCTTTTAACAGGAAGAAACCTCTAGCAGAACCAGGCTCAGGGAGGGGCAGTCTTCTGCTGGGACTGGTTGGGGCTGAGGGAGAGAACCGGGAAAAAGACATGCTGTGGAGGGGAGCAGAGATCAATCACTAATGATTAAATGCAGAGTGGTGCATACAGAGCAAAAAGAGAAAGAAACACTCAATGCATTATGGGAACCCCCCAGCAGTCTAAGTCTATAGCAGCATAACTAAGGGATGGTTCAGGGTCACCTGATCCAGCCCTAACTATAAGCTTTAGCAAAAAGGAAAGTTTTAAGCCTAATCTTAAAAGTAGAGAGGGTATGGTACCTAAGATAAGAAGGGACCTGACTATTCAAAACCTTATAAGTAAGAAGAAGAATTTTAAATTCTATTCTAGAATTAACAGGAAGCCAATGAAGAGAGGCCAATATGGGTGAGATATGCTCTCTCCTTCTAGTCCCCGTCAGTACTCTAGCTGCAGCATTTTGAATTAACTGAAGGCTTTTCAGGGAACTTTTAGGACAACCTGATAATAATGAATTACAATAGTCCAGCCTAGAGGAAATAAATGCATGAATTAGTTTTTCAGCATCACTCTGAGACAAGACCTTTCTAATTTTAGAGATATTGCGTAAATGCAAAAAAACAGTCTTACATATTTGTTTAATATGCACTTTGAATGACATATCCTGATCAAAAATGACTCCAAGATTTCTCACAGTATTACTAGAGGTCAGGGTAATGCCATCCAGAGTAAGGATCTGGTTAGACACCATGTTTCTAAGATTTGTGGGGCCAAGTACAATAACTTCAGTTTTATCTGAGTTTAAAAGCAGGAAATTAGAGGTCATCCATGTCTTTATGTCTGTAAGACAATCCTGCAGTTTAGCTAATTGGTGTGTGTCCTCTGGCTTCATGGATAGATAAAGCTGGGTATCATCTGCGTAACAATGAAAATTTAAGCAATGCCGTCTAATAATACTGCCTAAGGGAAGCATGTATAAAGTGAATAAAATTGGTCCTAGCACAGAACCTTGTGGAACTCCATAATTAACCTTAGTCTGTGAAGAAGATTCCCGATTTACATGAACAAATTGTAATCTATTAGATAAATATGATTCAAACCACCGCAGCGCAGTGCCTTTAATACCTATGGCATGCTCTAATCTCTGTAATAAAATTTTATGGTCAACAGTATCAAAAGCAGCACTGAGGTCTAACAGAACAAGCACAGAGATGAGTCCACTGTCTGAGGCCATAAGAAGATCATTTGTAACCTTCACTAATGCCGTTTCTGTACTATGATGAATTCTAAAACCTGACTGAAACTCTTCGAATAGACCATTCCTCTGCAGATGATCAGTTAGCTGCTTAACAACTACCCTTTCAAGAGTTTTTGAGAGAAAAGTCATGAAGTCATTACTAGTTAAAGGAATACTCGGCTCAATAGAGCTCTGACTCTTTGTCAGCCTGGCTACAGTGCTGAAAAGAAACCTGGGGTTGTTCTTATTTTCTTCAATTAGTGATGAGTAGTAAGATGTCCTAGCTTTACGGAGGGCTTTTTTATAGAGCAACAGACTCTTTTTCCAGGCTAAGTGAAGATCTTCTAAATTAGTGAGACGCCATTTCCTCTCCAACTTACGGGTTATCTGCTTTAAGCTGCGAGTTTGAGAGTTATACCACGGAGTCAGGCACTTCTGATTTAAAGCTCTCTTTTTCAGAGGAGCTACAGCATCAAAGGTGTCTTCAATGAGGATGTAAAACTATTGACGAGATACTCTATCTCACTTACAGAGTTTAGGTAGCTACTCTGCACTGTGTTGGTATATGGCATTAGAGAACATAAAGAAGGAATCATATCCTTAAACCTAGTTACAGCGCTTTCTGAAAGACTTCTAGTGTAATGAAACTTATTCCCCACTGCAGGGTAGTCCATCAGAGTAAATGTAAATGTTATTAAGAAATGATCAGACAGAAGGGAGTTTTCAGGGAATACTGTTAAGTCTTCAATTTCCATACCATAAGTCAGAACAAGATCTAAGATATGATTAAAGTGGTGGGTGGACTCATTTACATTTTGAGCAAAGCCAATTGAGTTTAATAATAGATTAAATGCAGTGTTGAGGCTGTCATTCTCAGCATCTGTGTGGATGTTAAAATCGGCCACTATAATTATCTTATCTGAGCTAAGCACTAAGTCACACAAAGGTTCTGAAAATTCACAGAGAAACTCACAGTAACGACCAGGAGGACGATAGATAACAACAAATGAAACTGGTTTTTGGGACTTCCAGTTTGGATGGACAAGACTAAGAGTCAAGCTTTCAAATGAATTAAAGCTCTGTCTGGGTTTTTGATTAATTAATAAGCTGGAATGGAAGATTGCTGCTAATCCTCCGCCTCGGCCCGTGCTACGAGCGTTCTGGCAGTTAGTGTGAGTCGGGGGTGTTGACTCATTTAAACTAACATAATCATCCTGCTGTAACCAGGTTTCTGTAAGGCAGAATAAATCAATATGTTGATCAATTATTATATCATTTACTAACAGGGACTTAGAAGAGAGAGACCTAATATTTAATAGACCACATTTAACTGTTTTAGTCTGTGGTGCAGTTGAAGGTGCTATATTATTTATGCTATAACAGTAGCGAAGATTCTCTGTAGCGATATAATCCCAAGACATGGGATACCTGAAACAATGTACAGTGATAATTGCACACATTTTGTAAATAAAATCATTCAGCATTTAACAGATCACTTGGGAATAAATGCAAAAACACACTGTGCTTACCATCCTCAAAGTGCAGGATTAGTGGAAATAACAAATGGGACAGTTTATTATTTATTTTTATTTATTCGTTTATTTGACAGGGACAATGTACATTAATGAACATTTCTGTAAATGCACCAGAATTAGCCTTAGCGGCTATTTTTCATCTGCAGTCCCTGGACAGGTGGTAGCAGTCACCCTAAAAATAAGTGTTAGTTAAAATACATACATAAAACACTTCACATTATTATACAATTTAGTAAACATTATATATATATATATATATATATATATATATATATATATATATATATAAAGAATTAAACATGTTGTGTGTTGGGGGGTGTGGCTGGATGTTTTGGTGTTCTTTTCTTTTCTTTGCTCTTCAGGTGGCATGGAAACTGATTCTTCTGTGGAGAAGGTGCTGGCTGAAGAGTCCTCACCCTCATCAACATCATGTGAAGCACCTGTGACTGGTGCTCACATGCAACCTTAAAGACTTTCAGCTGAAGCAGATAATTGGATGGCGTTCTGCATTTAAGGCATGTGTGATTCAAGCAGAACTGCCGGGAACTCGACCTTGTGATGTCCGTTTGTGAGACGCTGAGGACCGCGCCTGGGTTTGACACATCGAGCCCGTGAAGCAAGGAAGGGTGAGGACACTTGCTGTCAGCACACATTAAAGGTGATTAAGTGTTCGACTAATTGTTGATAGTAACTTGGTGTTTGTTACGCAGTATACTGGAATTGTGATGAGAATTGTGCAGTTTGCTTCTCACTGCTGTGGCGTGCAGGATAAGTGATCCTCCACTTGTTGTGAGAAGCTGCTCATTTGCATAAAGTTAAAAAAGATACAGACCTGAATGTGTTGCTGATAGCGTGTGTCTTTTGAAAGATATTGTTGTAACTGCTGACTTACCTCACCTCTTCTTTGCTTCACAGAGAGTCGGTTTGTCGTGTCCACCTGGGGGGTGTTGGCTGGTGTAGTGAGCCAGGAACGCCGGGCTTTGATCCTTGCGGGCACTGGAGAGCGTGCCAACAGTCACTCCACCAGAGGGACGCTGTTTTTGTTTTTACACCTTTTATGCACAGTGGGGGTAATAAATATATTGTTTTTGGAACCACTTTTCTGGTTATTTGTAGCGCTGGGTTCCGTCTGACGCAGGTCCGCTCCTCAAACCGCGTCGACACATAACAAAACATGCAGGTCAAATATATTTTCTAAGAATACGAGGTCTGTCCGTAAAGTATAGGTCCTTTTTATTTTTTTCAAAAACTATATGGATTTCATTCATATGTTTTTACGTCAGACATGCTTGAACCCTCGTGCGCATGCGTGAGTTTTTCCACGCCTGTCGGTGACGTCATTCGCCTGTGAGCACTCCTTGTGGGAGGAGTCGTCCAGCCCCTCGTCAGAATTCCTTTGTCTGAGAAGTTGCTGAGAGACTGGCGCTTTGTTTGATCAAAATTTTTTCTAAACCTGTGAGACACATCGAAGTGGACATGGTTCGAAAAATTAAGCTGGTTTTCAGTGAAAATTTTAACAGCTGATGAGAGATTTTGAGGTGATACTGTCGCTTTAAGGACTTCCCACAGTGCGAGACGTCGTGCAGCGCTCTCAGGCAGCGTCATCAGCCTGTTTCAAGCTTAAAACCTCCACATTTCAGGCTCTATTGATCCAGGACGTCGTGAGAGAACAGAGAAGTTTCAGAAGAAGTCGGTTTCAGCATTTTATCCGGATATTCCACTGTTAAAGGAGATTTTTTTTAATGAAAGACGTGCGGGCGGATTGCAGCGTCGGCTCGCAGCCGCCGCGACACAGCGCCACAGGAAAAACACCTCTGTTGGAAGCCTTGAGGACAAGTTGGAACATCTCCAGCTGATAAACAATTTCTCATATACTCACTCCACTGAAAGCCATCAAAAGCCAACTGGATTTTAACAAATGGTTATCAACACGGAGGTGTTTTTCCTGTGCCGCCGCACCGCGTCGCTGCGTCCCGACGCGCGGACTCGTCCGCACGTCTTTCATTAAAAGAATCTCCTTTAACAGTGGAATATCCGGATAAAATGCTGAAACCGACTTCTTCTGAAACGTCGCTGTTCTCTCACGACGTCCTGGATCAATAGAGCCTGAAATGTGGAGGTTTTAAGCTTGAAAGAGAAGACTATTAAGAGAAAGAAAGAACTGGTCATCTCTGAAGTGTGATGGTCCATTCCAAGTGCTGCTAACCACCCCCACTGCAGTAAAAATTGCAGAGGTCATCTTGGGTGCATCTATCCCACTGCAAAAGACAAAGATATCTGAAAGATACTGAACTGGATAAGGAAAACGACATGTAACAGTGTCGGCTGATGGCCTCGTATATGGGTCCAGCAACGGCTGGAAGTGTGTCTGACAACCAAGAGAGGGTGACCAGAGTGTGATCAGAGAACAAAGATAAAGTTGAACAAGATAAAACACCCAAGCCCATCCAGGGTCTGTCATGGTTTGGCCCCCTCCGGGCTTCTGCTATGGTTTGCCATCTGTCTGTGACCCTGGCCGGTGATTTCAGTTTGGTTGTTTCTTTTGCCTCATTGTTAGTGCCGTTTAGTTTTGTCTCTCTCCTTTATTTGCGCTATTGATTTTCTTTTCAGTCACTGGATGTACTGTCAGTTTACATATTTTTGCCACATGTAGTTCCGTTCTAGTTTAGTCTTGATCTTTTTCCTTGTATTATTTTGGATTCATTTTATTTCTAGTTTTTGTCACTGTTTCTGTTTATCTAGCTTCACTCTCCTGCACTCTCTTGCCCCAGCTTTCACTCTGCTTCTGTTTAGTAAAGTTTCACTTTCCTGCACTCTCTTGCACCTGCTGGACTCATCTTTGTCATGTCCTCACCTTCTCCACACCTGACTCCTATCACGTCCTGATTACCCCACCTGCATTTAAGCCCTGTCTTTCATGTTTTTCACTGCTAGTTCGTTGTGCTCCATGCCTTGTGCTTCTGCCCTCGTCCAAGCCCTTTTTGCTCTTTTTCATGCCATAGTTCTGACTTAGATCTGGTTGCCTTTACTGTGGATGACTTTGCTTGTTTTTTGGACTCTGCGCTCGTCTCTGCCTGCCTACTCTGCCTCACTGTGTTTTTGAACATTGCTTGTTTTTGACCACGCCTCAGCCCTACGTCTGCCTGTTACCTTTGTATCGCTGCCTGCCTACCCGTGTACCGGACCACTGCTTAGCCTCCAGATAAAGCCTTTTGATTATTTACTCATTTCTGTCTGTGGGTCTGCATTTGTGTCCTCCTCCTTTTGTGCCACTCGTTCAGGAACTCTGACTGAATGAACTAGCCACACCTGGGCACAGCAGACTCAAGCTTCATCCTGCAGACTGCCATTATGAACCTGGACATTGTCACCATAAAGGAGATTTTCTCTGACCTCAATTTCTTTTTTGTGTGCTTTCGTGACTGCTACTCTCCGAAGGAGAAGTTCGATTCTTTGGCTCAAGCATGGGAACTTCTTGAAGCCAACACCTGGCTATATGACATCTTTCCTGAACTTGAGGACCTGGACAGCATATTCACTGAGAAGAAACTCCCCGACTGGGTGAGGCATCCCGAGCTGTACCTGCCTTCAGAACATCAACCTCCTGACAATGAGTCGGACTGGACTGACCTGGATGATGACGATGATGACGGTGATGAGGATGATGATGATTCCTCAGAGGCAGAGGTGTTAGAGCTCCAGGGTATGACAACTGTTTTATTCAAGATACAGGACTTGTTTTTTGAATACCAGGACAGTCCAAGTCGACTGAACAAGCAGAGAGTTCTGTCGGCACTCGAGCAGCTCCTGCAGTCTGAGCCTGATGTTTTGACAACCTTTCCTGAACTAGCTGACATCAAGACACAGTTCAAGCTGGGTTGGGTACCTCCATGCATCGAGGACCCCATCGACTTTTTATATGAAGCAGACATTTATGCCGCCTGTTCCGAAGCACCCCGAGTAATAACCCTGTCAGATGCCGCTGTGGCACCACTCCAGCGCAGTCTTGCGCTAAAGCAGGCTGCACCTAATCGGCCTGAAAGACCGGATATGTGGTCATGCTCAGCACCAAGCCCAGCCATGCCCACTGAGAAGTCTCCACAGCTCACTCCATGTACGCCTCAAGCAGCGCCAGCGCGCACACTTCAGCCGCAAGTGGAGCCGATCACGAACGCAGGGAAATCTCCAGAGCCCACTCCACGCACGCATCGAGTGGCACCGACGCGCGCGCCTCCGGAGAAAGTGAAGCCAACCATGCCCACTGACAAACCTCCACAGCCCACTCCTCGTACGCTTCAAGCAACTCCAGTGCGCACGCTTCAGCAGCAAGTGGAGCCAATCACGAATGCAGGGAAATCTCCACAGCCCACTCCACGTATGCTTCAAGCAACTCCAGCCCGCACACTTCAGCAGCAAGCGGAGCCAATCACGAACGCAGGGAAATCTCCAGAGCCTACTCCATGTACGCTTCAAGCAACTCCAGCGCGCACGCTTCAGCAGCAAGTGGAGCCGATCACGAACGCAGGGAAATCTCCACGGCCCACTCCACCTACGCTTCAAGCAACTCCAGCGCGCACGCTTCAGCAGCAAGTGGAGCCAATCATGAACGCAGGGAAATCTCCAGAGCCCACTCCACGCACGCGTCAAGCAGCACTAACGCGCGCGTCTCCGGAGCAAGTGAAACCAGCCATGCCCGCTGAGAAACCTCCAAAGCCCATTCCACGTACGTTTCAAGCAGCCCCAGCACACATGCCTTTGGAACATGTGGAGCCGCTCATTTCCCACTCACTGTCTGCAGCAAAATGCTCCATGCCTTGTGCTTCTGCCCTCGTCCAAGTCCTTTTTGCTCTTTTTCATGCCATAGTTCTTAGATCTGGTTGCCTTTACTTCATAGATAATTGGCAAAGCTTCTGGGGAAAACCTGGTCTTGTTAGGAGAGACGGCATCCATCCCACTTTGGATGGAGCAGCTCTCATTTCTAGAAATCTGGCCAATTTTCTTAAATCCTCCAAAACCGTGACTATCCAGGGTTGGGACCAGGAAGCAGAGTTGTAGTCTTACACACCTCTCTGCAGCTTCTCTCCCCCTGCCATCCCCATCATTACCCATCCCCGTAGAGACGGTGCCTGCTCCCAGACTACCAATAACCAGCAAAAATCTATTTAAGCATAAAAATTCAAAAAGAAAAAATAATATAGCACCTTCAACTGCACCACAGACTAAAACAGTTAAATGTGGTCTATTAAACATTAGGTCTCTATGATATAATAATTGATCAACATATTGATTTATTCTGCCTAACAGAAACCTGGTTACAGCAGGATGAATATGTTAGTTTAAATGAGTCAACACCCCCGAGTCACACTAACTGTCAGAATGCTCGTAGCACGGGCCGGGGCGGAGGATTAGCAGCAATCTTCCATTCCAGCTTATTAATTAATCAAAAACCCAGACAGAGCTTTAATTCATTTGAAAGCTTGTCTCTTAGTCTTGTCCATCCAAATTGGAAGTCCCAAAAACCAGTTTTATTTGTTATTATCTATCGTCCACCTGGTCGTTACTGTGAGTTTTCTCTGTGAATTTTCAGAACCTTTTGTCTGATTTAGTGCTTAGCTCAGATAAGATAATTATAGTGGGCGATTTTAACATCCACACAGATGCTGAGAATGACAACCTCAACACTGCATTTAATCTATTATTAGACTCTATTGGCTTTGCTCAAAAGTAAATGAGTCCACCCACCACTTTAATCATATCTAGATCTTGTTCTGACTTATGTATGGAAATAGAAGACTTAACAGTATTCCCTGAAAACTCCCTTCTGTCTGATCATTTCTTAATAACATTTACATTTACTCTGATGGACTACCCAGCAGTAGGGAATAAGTTTCATTACCTAGAAGTCTTTCAGAAAGCGCTGTAACTAGGTTTAAGGATATGATTCCTTCTTTATGTTCTCTAATGCCATATAACGACACAGTGCAGAGTAGCTACCTAAACTCTGTAAGGGAGATAGAGTATATTGTCAATAGTTTTACATCCTCATTGAAGACAACTTTGGATGCTGTAGCTCCTCTGAAAAAGAGAGCTTTAAATCAGAAGTGCCTGACTCCGTGGTATAACTCACAAACTCGTAGCTTAAAGCAGATACCCGTAAGTTGGAGAGGAAATGGCGGTCTCACTAATTTAGAAGATCTTCACTTAGCCTGGAAAAGAGTCTGTTGCTCTATAAAAAAGCCCTCCGTAAAGCTAGGACATCTTTCTACTCATCACTAATTGAAGAAAATAAGAACAACCCCAGGTTTCTTTTCAGCACTGTAGCCAGGCTGACAAAGAGTCAGAGCTCTATTGAGCTGAGTATTCCATTAACTTTAACTAGTAATGACTTCATGACTTTCTTTGCTAACAAAATTTTAACTATTGGAGAAAAAATTACTCATAACCATCCCAAAGACGTATCGTTATCTTTGGCTGCTTTCAGTGATGCCGGTATTTGGTTAGACTCTTTCTCTCCGATTGTTCTGTCTGAGTTATTTTCATTAGTTACGTCATCCAAACCATCAACATGTTTATTAGACCCCATTCCTACCAGGCTGCTCAAGGAAGCCCTGCCATTATTTAATGCTTCGATCTTAAATATGATCAATCTATCTTTGTTAGTTGGCTATGTACCACAGGCTTTTAAGGTGGCAGTAATTAAACCATTACTTAAAAAGCCATCACTTGACCCAGCTATCTTAGCTAATTATAGGCCAATCTCCAACCTTCCTTTTCTCTCAAAAATTCTTGAAAGGGTAGTTGTAAAACAGCTAACTGATCATCTGCAGAGGAATGGTCTATTTGAAGAGTTTCAGTCAGGTTTTAGAATTCATCATAGTACAGAAACAGCATTAGTGAAGGTTACAAATGATCTTCTTATGGCCTCGGACAGTGGACTCATCTCTGTGCTTGTTCTGTTAGACCTCAGTGCTGCTTTTGATACTGTTGACCATAAAATTTTATTACAGAGATTAGAGCATGTCATAGGTATTAAAGGCACTGCGCTGCGGTGGTTTGAATCATATTTGTCTAATAGATCACAATTTGTTCATGTAAATGGGGAATCTTCTTCACAGACTAAAGTTAATTATGGAGTTCCACAAGGTTCTGTGCTAGGACCAATTTTATTCACTTTATATATGCTTCCCTTAGGCAGTATTATTAGACGGTATTGCTTAAATTTTCATTGTTACGCAGATGATACCCAGCTTTATCTATCCATGAAGCCAGAGGACACACACCAATTAGCTAAACTGCAGGATTGTCTTACAGACATAAAGACATGGATGACCTCTAATTTCCTGCTTTTAAACTCAGATAAAACTGAAGTTATTGTACTTGGCCCCACAAATCTTAGAAACATGGTGTCTAACCAGATCCTTACTCTGGATGGCATTACCCTGACCTCTAGTAATACTGTGAGAAATCTTGAAGTCATTTTTGATCAGGATATGTCATTCAAAGCGCATATTAAACAAATATGTAAGACTGCTTTTTTGCATTTGCGCAATATCTCTAAAATCAGAAAGGTCTTGTCTCAGAGTGATGCTGAAAAACTAATTCATAGCATTTATTCCTCTAGGCTGGACTATTGTAATTCATTATTATCAGGTTGTCCTAAAAGTTCCCTAAAAAGCCTTCAGTTAATTCAAAATGCTGCAGCTAGAGTACGACGGGGACTAGAAGGAGAGAGCATATCTCACCATATTGGCCTCTCTTCATTGGCTTCCTGTTAATTCTAGAATAGAATTTAAAATTCTTCTTCTTATTATAAGGTTTTGAATAATCCAGGTCCCATCTTATCTTAGGGACCTCGTAGTACCATATCACCCCAATAGAGCGCTTCGCTCTCAGACTGCAGGCTTACTTGTAGTTCCTAGGGTTTGTAAGAGTAGAAGGGAGGCAGAGCCTTCAGCTTTCAGGCTCCTCTCCTGTGGAACCAGCTCCCAATTCAGATCAGGGAGACAGACACCCTCTCTACTTTTAAGATTAGGCTTAAAAACTTTCCTTTTGCTAAAGCTTATAGTTAGGGCTGGATCAGGTGACCCTGAACCATCCCTTAGTTATGCTGCTATAGACGGAGACTGCTGGGGGGTTCCCATGATGCACTGTTTCTTTCTGTTTTTGCTCTGTATGCACCACTCTGCATTTAATCATTAGTGATCGATCTCTGCTCCCCTCCACAGCATGTCTTTTTCCTGGTTCTCTCCCTCAGCCCCAACCAGTCCCAGCAGAAGACTGCCCCTCCCTGAGCTGGTTCTGCTGGAGGTTTCTTCCTGTTAAAAGGGAGTTTTTCCTTCCCACTGTAGCCAAGTGCTTGCTCACAGGGGGTCGTTTTGACCGTTGGGGTTTTACATAATTATTGTATGGCCTTGCCTTACAATATAAAGCGCCTTGGGGCAACTGTTTGTTGTGATTTGGCGCTATATAAAAAAAATTGATTGATTGATTGATTGATTTACTGTGGATGACTTTGCTTGTTTTTTGGACTCTGCACTCGTCTCTGACTGCCTACTCTGCCTCACTGTGTTTTTGAACATTGCTTGTTTTTGACCACGCCTCAGTCCTACGTCTGCCTGTTACCTTTGTATCGCTGCCTGCCTACCCATGTACCGGACCACTGCTTAGCCTCCAGATAAAGCCTTTTGATTATTTACTCATTTCTGTCTGTGGGTCTGCATTGTGCCACTCGTTCAGGAACCCTGACAGGGTCCTGAAGCAGATGAGAAACCAGCTAAAACTGAGGAGAATCCTGTCAACACAAGCCAGGATAAAAAGCAGGCGGACTACTGCTTGAAATAGAGCAAAGAAGTAGACGAGACCAGACCAGGAAGAGAAGCAGATGAACCTGATTCTTTGAGAACAGGAGATGAGAAAATCCTGTTCCATTCCTGTGTACCTGTGTTTAAGTAACGTCAAGAACAGGACACGGGACAAAGTACATAACACATTATTTTACTTCCAACTGCACCATGCCTTGCACATACTGATATAGTACAGATTCATGTATCACATCTAATGGAAAAACCACATAAAAAGAGTTGGTGATAACTTCAGTCACCAAGCCCAGAACTGCTGAACTGAAATCCTGAACTGTCACTTTCAGTCCCTAAGCCCAGAACTGCTGAACTGAAATCCTGAACTGTCACCAAAGAAAGAAGACATCTACTCTCCGAGCATAGAACTAAAAAAAAAAAAAAAAAAAAAAAAAAGAGAGAGAAGGAGAGATATATTACGTGAAATGTTCCAGCTATGGAAAGATTTGCCGCCAGAGCGGGGTGTAAAGTTCACACTTTACTGATAATTCTGACGATTATTGCTATAATTGTGGCATCTACTGTGTGGTGGTATGATAAAATATATGAACCACGTGACAATTCATACCAGAAGCAAGTGAGGCTGCGATCGAGTTATGAGTGGATGTTTGATACGCCACGTAACCCATATCAAATGAACATGTGGTACAGATATGCTACGTCTTTGGCTAATGAGGTAAATTTGAACAACTGTTATGTGTGTTCTCTGATGCCTGTTTCTGCAGCACATCCACGCATAAAACCACTGCCGCTCCTAAATGTCAGCCTTTTGTTTCCACATGTTAACATCAGCAATCGATCCCATGGTACTTAATCAATCAGTTCACCGACATACAGGCAACCTCCAAGGCACCAAAAAACATATCATTTGAAAATTTCTTGCCTGCAGAAGGGTCACTCAATACACCTGTGCACACTAATCTTTTCCTTGATCCCGGAGCTCGACTCACCTGTTATGCAAACAACCAGCCTTTGTTTTCTGGTCCAGTTACCAATTTGGGAAAGATAGGTAAGCCACTGTGTGAGATCATTTCGGGGCCGTGGACTCACCTGTCGGATGGAAGCCTTAATAATACCCAGGCTCCCTATGGTGGTAAATGTATAGATTACTTCCAAGCGCCGGATCCGATGGGAACTTATGCTCAGGTGAGCATGTATTGGCTGTGTGGCCACAATACCTTCATAGCCCTCCCAGCGGGATGGACAGACAGATGTGCCCCAATAACCACAGTTCAGCACTCCTACATCGTAGCCACTCACCTCTTGACCAGTCATCGCTTTAAGCGTGCTCTGGACGCGAAGCTATGGTCCACAGACCAGAAAGTCCTGCTGTCACTCTTCCCCTGGTTGGGCGTGGGCAAAGTGATGCTGCGCGTGGAGACACTAAATTACAGATTTAGCTAATTCATCAACTTCACTGTTGAGGCTCTTAGAGGCTTAAGGGCGGAGTTGACAGCTCTGAGGATCATGGAAATGCAAGATCGAATGGTTTTGGATCAACTAACTGTGGCCTCGGATGGTGTGTGTGCCATGGTGGGTGAAAGTTGTACATTCATCCCTGACAACGATGATGATGGAGGTTCAATAAGTCTGGCCATCAAGAATTTAACAATGTTAAGAAACACTGTGAGTAAGGAGTTGATTACAGATAAAGCTGGACCTCATGGCTCTCGTCTGGATCATGGTATCACATCCTGTCAAAACTGCTTACCCCAATTATTGTATTGCTGGGCTTGCTGAGCGTTATGATTTGCTGTATAATTCCTCTCATATGATCATTGAGCCAACAAATGATTTCGGGCACAGTCAATGGTTTGCTGCTAGCTTGTGATTACATAGCTCTGCTGTAGTCTGATCTCGCTTCTTGTTACCCCACTCAGATGGGGAAAAATGATGGTTGAAAACATTGCTTCGCCTGAGTGTAAGATTTTGATGTTTCTATAAATATGACCGGGCCACCGAAAGTCCAGTGATGGAGGTGGTGGCTTTGTGATCATGAGGATATAGACATTATCATTGATAAACAGGGGGAAAATGTCAAGAATAGTTAATACGAGGTCTGTTAGAAAAGTATCCGACCTTTTTATTTTTTTTCAAAAACCTGATGGATTTGAATCACGTGTGCTTGCATGAGCCAACCTTGAACCTTCGTGCGCATGCGTGATTTTTTTCACGCCTGTCAGTTGCGTCATTTGCTTGTAAGCAGCCTTTGTGTGAGGATGGGTGGAGTCTCTCGTCGTTTTTTCTTTGCAAGGAAATGGCAGAACGACTGGAGCAGCGCGACTGCATCAAATTTTGCCAGAAACTGGGCGACAGCCAGGTGGAAACCATTCAGATTATTCAGACGGCTTTCAGTGACGATGCTCTGGGCATCACACAGATTAAGGAGCGGTACAACCGGTTTAAAGACGTCCGCACAACGGTGGAGAGCGAGCCACTCTCTGGGTGGCCATCAACATGCTGAAATGACCGGATCATTCCAAAGTGAACGGTGTGATGTGGGACTGTTGTGTGACTATCTGAGAAATTGTGGAAGAGGTGGACATCAGCACTTTTTCGGCACATTCCACTGTGACAGAAGATTTGGCCATGAAGAGTTGCATATAATTCTGATATTGTTGGGAAAGTGTAGGAACACGGACCCACAACAGGGGGCGCAAATGAACGGACAATGGAGTAAGTCAAAATAACAACGCTTTACTGTTGTGAATGTGCACAACGAATACAACCAATCACAGCAATGGACAACAGTCAATTCACAAAAGTGTCGTGTGGGCAGGCTCGAAGATAGGAGACGCCTCTCCAAGGTAAGACCGGAACCACACGGCTTCCTCCGCCACAGGACCCCGGGAATACTGGAGCCGCCAAGTCCCGAACTCCCAGGTGGCCACTGCCTCCGCGTGTCGGACCTGGTACTGCTGGCGAGGAGCAAAGAACAGTTAGATGGGGGGCGCGTATGCACCCAGGACTCCGAACAGCAGGAAAGGTACCTCCACCTCTCGTTGGAACAGTAATCCAAAAAACTAGCTCAATCCAAAAGATGCACTCTATTTGCTTTGATACGTTACCTCTCTGGTAGAAACGATATCTCGGCAAATGAGGTGGAGATGCCGTCCTGCTGATATACCTCCGTAGTGATTGGGATCAGCTGTCTCTGGTGATGGGTGACAGCTGTCATCCTGGCTGCTCCTGTAAGGCGGCAGCGCCCTCCGGTGCCTGGAGCCCGCACTCCAGGCAGGGCGCCCTCTAGTGGTGGTGGGCCAGCAGTACCTCCTCTTCAGCGGCCCACACAACAGATATAGCACCTTTACTCAAACTGTTTTTTGAAAGTATTTTTTCCAAAACTGTTTTTTTTTTTTGAGGTTTGATTAGATTATTCTGATTAGTTCTGATAAAATTTCTGAGTTGAAGAATTTTAAACAAATGTTTTTTTTATCTATACTGTACTGGCTTGTTATTTCCTCAAATGACATTAGAGTATTTGAATTTGGCATGTACAGGTCCTGTATCGTTTTTAATGCCTTTAAAGCCCACTGTTGAAAAACAGCATCTGCCGTTCCTGGAGTAAAACATTGATTGCCCCAAGTCAAAGTATATGGAGACAGGCTACAAGGCTCGGATACATATTTGCAAACATTAAACCAAATATTAATCATGTTTTTAACAATTGGGTTCTTTTTTTTTTTTACTAAATTAGATACCTTGTCAGAGTACAATAATTGTGGAAATGGTATATTCAGACCCTCAGATTCCATTTCCTTCCACTGTGGGACATTTTTAGTTTCAAAATAAAATTTAATTGACCGCAGTTGTGTGGCCCAATAATACCAAATTATATTAGGACATTTTAGTCCTCCCTTATTATATGGCAATTGTGGTAAGGACAATTGGATCCAAGGTTTAGCATTTTTCCAAATAAATCCTAAAAGTAACTTTTTAGTCTTTCCAAAAAAATAAATTGGTGGAGGCAAAGACAAATTCTGAAATATATATAAGATTTTGGGGAGCATATTCATTTTTATAACATTAATTCTACCAATCAAAGACAGTGGTAGAAACATCCATCTCTCAACTAATCCAGTAATATCATTCATTAAGGATTCATAATTTGATTTGACAATTTAGTTTAATTTGTGCCTAATTTCTATGCCTAAATACGTAAAATGATCAACCACCCTAAATGATAAAGTTTGTGGAGCAGGATTTTCAGCTTCTTTCTCATTAAGCAGTAAAATAGAAAATTTGGTATTATTTATGGTGTAACCTGAGATTTGATTAAATTCACTTATCAGATGTAGAATGATTGGAATTGATTCATGTCTGAGATAAACAGAATAATGTCATCTGCATAAAGTGCAACTTTGTGTTCAGTATTGTAAAGACTTATTCCACCTATTTCAGTATTTTGCCTTGTAGCAATTGCCAGAGGTTCTGTTGCTAAGGTAAACAATAGAGGCGAGAGAGGGCAGCCCTGATGACATCCTCTTTTTATTGTAATTGATTGCAAAATGTTTTTGTTTGTAATTATTTTTGCTGTTGAGTTTAAGTACAATATTTGAACCCATTTTAAGAATCTGTTCCCATCAATCAATCAATCAATCAACTTTTTTCTTATATAGCGCCAAATCACAACAAACAGTTGCCCCAAGGCGCTCATATCCAAACTTTTTCAGAACATTAAAAAGATAAGGCCATTCAACTTTATCAAAGGCCTTCTCAGCATCCAGAGATAAGAGCGCTTTACAGTAAACGTCTCATTGAACCAGAGCTACGTTGTTGAGTCCTGCATTTGTCTCCAGCCTTCTTTGTCCGACAGTTCTGATACATACCAGTGAAAGGTAACCCCAAAGTGCTGCAATATGTGCCCAAGGGGTGCTATATAAAGGGAGAAAAGCAGGGGGCCTAAGTCTGTGGATCCCCAAATTTCATGTCACTAAGGTTAGAGGTAGTGTTACTGTACAAAACACAGTGAGAACAACCGGTCAAGTATGACATCAACCATGCAAGGGCACTCCCAGTAATCCCAAAATGATTTTTCAGCCTATCAAGTAGAATATGATGATCCACTGTATCAAATGCAGCACTGAAATCCAACAGCAGCAGAACCATAGTGGTGTCAGAATCCATTGTAAGCAGAAGATCATTCACCACTTCAGTGAGAGCCGTCTCTGTGGAATGATATTTTCTAAAAGCAGACTGCAGTGGCTCAAATAGATTATTCTCAGTAAGATAGTCCAGGAGCTGCCGTGACACCACTTTTGCCAGAATTTTAGAGCAAAATGATAGATTTGATACCGGCTGATAGTTTTTCAATACACTAGGGTCAAGATTAGATTTCTTAAGTAATGGTTTAATCACTGCAGATATAAAACATTTAGGAAAAGATCTAGAGGTTAATGAGAGATTAATAATTTCCAGCACAGTCGATCCAAGAGTGGACCACAGGTCCTTAAACAGTTTTGTTGGTATAGGATCAAATAAAAAGGTTGTGCTTTTTGTTGACGCTACAGGTTTCATCAGCGTGTCTAGTGAGATACTATCAAATTCTGTAAATCTTGGTAATACCTCAGTAGTGGTGCCCACCTCAATAGCAGGGTGTAGTGGCTGGGTTAAGGCATGCTGGGATATGTTTAACCTAATGTCTTCTATTTTCTTCTCAAAGTAATCCAGGAAATCTTGTGCTGTAAAAGGAGAGCGAGCTACAGGTGGTTGTCCATGAATAAGTGTTGCCACCATGTCGAACAAGAACTTTGAGTTATGCTTGTTTTTGTTGATCAAATTAGAGTAATAGGTCCACTTTGTAGCCAGTAATGCATGATTATAGTCTAAGACAGCATCAAATCATGCAAGGTGGAATACTTCTAATTTTGAACTACACCATTTCTGTCCTAGACCTCTAGCTTTATGCTTGAGGTCGCGCAGGTAATTATTGAACCAAGGTGACTGTGTTTTGGGGGAGCGCGGTTTTAGCAAATGCGGCGCAATCATGTCGAGTGTAGTTTTGTGCACTGAGTTTAAAGTATCCACAAGACTGTCTACTAATTGGGCATTTGCCAAATGTGAAGCTAAGACATCAGGCAGTCTAGCTTCAAGTTCAGTCGTAGTTGAGGAGTTGATGCATCGCCGTAGTGATAAATAAGGTTGTTGTTCCACTAAACATGGCAGCAAAACTGTAAACTTAATAAGTGAGTGATCTAAGACCACTGATGTAAGAGGCATGATGTCAATATTCGTGACAGCAATAGCATGTGCATGAACCAAATCCAGGGTATTTTCACTAATGTGCATTGAGTCCTGAATGCATTGCCGAAATCCTAATGCATCCACAATTTCCATATAGGATTTGTAGAGGGGATCAGAAGGCTTATTTATATAAACGTTAAAGTTACCAATGATCAGAATGTTAGAGATGAATGCACCAAATTCATCTAAGAATTCAGAATATGGGCCAGGAGGCCTATATAAAGATAAACTTTATTGATCTCACAGAGGAGAAATTCACATGTTACGTCAGCTCTTAAAAAACACACAAGGTGGGTGCAAGTTGAGGAAAATGTTCATCAAACAGCGTGTGCAAGGATAAGCAATAATAATAATACTTGTAACAGTACAAGACATAAGGAATGAGGTAGAAATAGAATATATATATATATATAGTGACAAAGTAATACGACTGATTTTTATTCTTCTGACCTTGGCAATACATAAGAGCAACACCCCCACCTTGCTCCGCATCACGAGGGATGTGACTAAATGTATATGCTGGTGGGCAGGCCTCATTTAAGGGGAGGACAACCGTAGGTTTAAGCCAGGTTTCACATAACCCAATCATATCTAAGTGATGATCAATAATTACATAATTAATCAACAATGATTTTGAGGATAGTGATCTTATGTTAATATCTCGTGTCATGCCTGGCCAATACCAGTGCACTCTGGCCAGAGCCTTGGTGCGCTGCATGCCCTGATGAGCAACATGCACCCTTTGTAACATGTCAGACCTCATGTTGCTTGGTAGAATAATTTTGTCTCCTGCAAACATTATTCCATCTCTTAAGCCCCTTTCACACTGGTGTAAATGTAGTGCTGCATATTGCTGCATTAAAGCCCCGCTGATGTACAACGGCAAGAGGATCAGCATCTTTCCAGACTACACTACAGCTGTGGCTAAAGCTCGAGCTGCCTTTTCAGATGCCCGGAAAGCTCCTCGTGGACGCCATGATGTATGTTTTGGACTACTTTTTCCAGCAAGGTTTAGAATTACCTTCAAGAACGAGAATGTGGAGTTTAAAGATCCCGCAAAGGCCATGGACTACATACAGAACACTATCCTCTGTGGCGCCGAAGTCGACCCTTAATGTCAAGGTTTGGTGTGATTGAATACTATATTATTTTATAAACTAACTCTTGGATGAAGCAGTTTGTTGTGTGAAAAGAATCATAGTGTATCGGTAACGATAAGTGGCCTTTTTTTTTTTGTCTTTTAAGATGTGTCGAGTAATTTACAGAGATTTGTTTTTGTTTCTGTAAAAGGGTATTGTGCACTTTTGGTTGTTTTAAGGTACTTTATAACAGGTCTGCAGGGGCCTGAGCTTCACTGTTTTTCCTTAGTTGTTGTTTTGCTCCCATCCTATTAGTGCACACTGCCCTTCGAGTGGACTGTTTTGTGCTGCTTCTATACTGGCTTGGGACCTAAACCCACCTTTTTGTGTTTCAGATCTTCAAGTTATAGTTAATAATTTTGTTTTCTGCATTCCGATCACACTAATGAAATGGAGCAGACAGTCAACGAATGTGATTAAATATGATTAACTTAACTACTTTTATTTAATTATTTTGAAGCAAAATGGAGCGAAATGGGGACTGATAATGAAACGGAAGTAAAACATAACATTTCTTAAATAAAGTTTCTTAAATATTTATTATGGCCACTTATTAAAACTTCAGTTATCTTTCTAATTTTATTACTGGTAAATTTTACAATTAATTTAGATGAGATATACTCATTATCTCACAGGAATATATCACAATTATCTGGGAACTACTTTTTGCGCAGGAATCCATCAAGCACGTCGGCCGTGGGCGCATACTAACACAGAATATCCAGAAACTGGCGAGAAGTTCGGCCAAAACGAGAGCGTCCACTTTTAGCTTGTCATAAGCTAAGCGAGTGGCGCTCGTGAGAGTGAGCAGCAGCAGCAGCAGCAGCTCAGAGCTGAGGGAGAAAGATGGCGACGGCTGGCTCGGATCGTTCGTCCGTTTTATCGTCTGAATTCTTGGACTTTTCTGCTGAAGTCGTCGCAGCGGTGAGCTTCCGCCGGCGGACTGTCTGTTCCTCGGTCACGGCCTGACACGTAGCTGTGGCTCCGCTAAATGGCCTCCAGCTCGGTTTGCTTTTCCCTGCGCTAATGCTAATGCTAATTACAGAGATACAAAACATCTGAATGGAAACAGGAAATATTTAAAAAGAGAAAAACATCAGAGTGAACATTCACAGTTTACAATAAAAATAACTTTGAGTCGGTTTGGTTAAAGGAGCTGTCAGTAGTTTGACGGTTGAACTCCTGCTGTGTTCCTCTCCAGCGGTGGCTCGCGGTCCCGGACCTGCAGATGGAGGTGTACCGGCACCTGGGCCGCCACGTCCCCGGGATCCTGTGCCAGGGGCCCGGCGGCGGCCGGGAGGAGCAGCGGGAGGAGCTGGCCTGTCAGCTGCTCCTTCTAGCACCTCTGGAGTGGTTCCTGCTGGGACAAGAACCCTCCGCTGGCTTCGCTCTGCTGCAGGAGAAGAACCAGCCCTCACTACTGTGTGGCCACGTCTTCAAGGTGGGAGAGCCCACCTACTCCTGCAGGTACACACACGGCAACTACACACGGCAACAGACTGCTTTAAGGTGGGAGAGCCCACCTACTCCTGCAGGTACACACACGGCAACTACACACAGCAACAGACTGCTTTAAGGTGGGAGAGCCCACCTACTCCTGCAGGTACACACACGGCAACTACACACAGCAACAGACTGCTTTAAGGTGGGAGAGCCCACCTACTCCTGCAGGTACACACACGGCAACTACACACAGCAACAGACTGCTTTAAGGTGGGAGAGCCCACCTACTCCTGCAGGTACACACACGGCAACTACACACAGCAACAGACTGCTTTAAGGTGGGAGAGCCCACCTACTCCTGCAGGTACACACACGGCAACAGACCGCTTTAAGGTGGGAGAGCCCACCTTCTCCTGCAGGTACACACATGGCAACTACTACAGCCACGACACACAGCAACGAACCAAGACTATACATCATCTGTACAAATGACACCTTTACCTGCGAAGTATTCAGCTAGTAGGTGTCTATACTGGATCACTACAAATCTTTAGTGTAACAGTGCTGGAACAACACGCTGGGGGAGTAGGTCTTCCTCCTCCGGAGGAAGCTCGAGCATGTTGAATATATATATATATATATATATATATATATATATATGTATGTGTATATGTGTATGTATGTATATATATGTATGTGTATATGTGTATGTATGTATATATATGTATGTGTATATGTGTATGTATGTATATATATGTATGTGTATATGTGTATGTATGTATATATATGTATGTGTATATGTGTATGTATGTGTATATGTGTATGTATGTATATATATGTATGTGTATATGTGTATGTATGTGTATATGTGTATGTATGTATATATATGTATGTGTATGTATGTATATATATGTATGTGTATGTATGTATATATATGTATGTGTATGTATGTATATATATGTATGTGTATATGTGTATGTATGTATATATATGTATGTGTATATGTGTATGTATGTGTATATGTGTATGTATGTGTATATGTGTATGTATGTATATATATGTATGTGTATATGTGTATGTATGTGTATATGTGTATGTATGTGTATATGTGTATGTATGTATATATGTATGTGTATATGTGTATGTATGTATATATATGTATGTGTATATGTGTATGTATGTATATATATGTATGTGTATATGTGTATGTATGTATATATATGTATGTGTATATGTGTATGTATGTATATATATGTATGTGTATATGTGTATGTATGTATATATATGTATGTGTATATGTGTATGTATGTATATATATGTATGTGTATATGTGTATGTATGTATATATATGTATGTGTATATGTGTATGTATGTATATATATGTATGTGTATATGTGTATGTATGTGTATATGTGTATGTATGTGTATATGTGTATGTATGTATATATGTATGTGTATATGTGTATGTATGTGTATATGTATGTATGTGTATATATATGTATGTGTATATGTGTATGTATGTGTATATGTGTATGTATGTGTATATGTGTATGTATGTGTATATGTGTATGTATGTGTATATGTGTATGTATGTGTATATGTGTATGTATGTGTATATGTGTATGTATGTGTATATGTGTATGTGTATATGTATGTGTATGTATGTATATATATGTATGTGTATATGTGTATGTATGTGTATATGTATGTGTATGTATGTATATATATGTATGTGTATATGTATGTGTATGTATGTATATATATGTATGTGTATATGTATGTGTATGTATGTATATATATGTATGTGTATATGTATGTGTATGTATGTATATATATGTATGTGTATATGTATGTGTATGTATGTATATATGTATGTGTATATGTATGTGTATGTATGTATATATATGTATGTGTATATGTATGTGTATGTATATATATATGTATGTGTATATGTATGTGTATGTATGTATATATATGTATGTGTATATGTATGTGTATGTATGTATATATATGTATGTGTATATGTATGTGTATGTATGTATATATATGTATGTGTATATGTATGTGTATGTATGTATATATATGTATGTATATGTATGTGTATGTATGTATATATATGTATGTGTATATGTATGTGTATGTATGTATATATATGTATGTGTATGTATGTATATGTATGTATGTGTATATGTATGTGTATGTATGTATATATATGTATGTGTATATGTATGTGTATGTATGTATATATATGTATGTGTATATGTATGTGTATGTATGTATATATATGTATGTGTATATGTATGTGTATGTATGTATATATATGTATGTGTATATGTATGTGTATGTATGTATATGTGTATGTGTATATGTATGTGTATGTATGTATATGTGTATGTGTATATGTATGTGTATGTATGTATATGTGTATGTGTGTATATGTATGTGTATGTATGTATATGTGTATGTGTATGTATGTATGTATGTGTGTATGTGTATGTGTATGTATGTATGTGTGTATGTGTATGTATGTATGTGTATGTATGTGTATGTGTATGTATGTGTATGTATGTGTATATGTGTGTATGTACACAGTTGTATGCAAAAGTTTGGGCACCTCCTGATAATTTTAATGATTTTCCTTTATAAGTCATTGGTTGTCTGGATCAGAAATTTAATTATATCATATAGCAGATGAACACAGTGATATTTGAGAAGTGAAAAGAAGTTTCTACAACCCCAATTCCAATGATTTTAGGATGTTGTGTAAAATGTAAATAAAAACAGAATCCAATGAACCAAGATGGGGTGATCCTCACCCCATCTTTGCCTGTGAACGACTGAACCTTTTTTTTTTGTGGTTACTGTTCCTACAAGTCTAATACTTCTGCTACTTTTTCAGTATAATTGCTGTGAATTTTAATTCATTTATTTACATGTGTGTGTGAATTCTGTGCGAGCCTTGGGAGTGGTTAGCTTATCCATTATTGGTTAGCTCGTGCTTGCTTGGCTATACTTTTGAATTTCTTAGTGCACAAAGTACACTACAAATCCTACTTTACACCCTCTGTAAATCCTGCGTGATGTTGGACGATAGGGTGGCTCTCTTAGAGAGCCGTGTCTGTAAGTTAGAGCAGCTTCTTAGCTCAGTGGAGTTAGCTGTTACGGGCACTCCAGATGAGGTTAGTGTTGGGCCGCCTAGCGAGCCCATTAGCATTAGTCTAGAAACGCCAGCTGTGGAGGATGGCTTTCGGACTCTGGCTAGGTGGAGGAAGCCCCGTAGGGCTTGGTGCCCGGTTGTGGTACCTTGATCACACTCACCACTGCGAACTGTGAATCGGTTCTCCCCCTTGGATTTGCCTGATGTGAATTCTCTGAGCCCACGAGTGACTTCCACTCCTGTCTCCAGGCTGAAACACTGGACTTGAGTAATAGGGGATTCTATCACCCGCAAAGTCAGGTTACAGATGCTGGCTGACGTTAAATGTATTCCTGGGGCCAGAGCTCCCAACATTGCATCCCATCTTAGGGTGCTGACACTGCAGAAGGGAAGACAGACGAAGGAACACGACATGAGATATAGTCACATAGTTATTCACGTTGGCACCAATGATGTCAGGATGAAGCACTTAGAGGTCACAAAAATGGACATAGAGAGGACTTGTGACCTTGCCAGAAAGATGTGTCGGCATCGATTAAAAGTTTCTGGTCCCCTCCCAGGGTACAGATGAGGTCTTTAGCAAGCTGACATCGTTAAATAAGTGGCTGGTGCAGTTTTGTAGACAGCAAGGCTTTAGCTTTATTAATAACTGGCTTTCTTTCTGGGGCAGCCATGGCTTGCTGGTGCCAGATGGCCTCCACCCTACTGGGGAAGGCGTCGCCATCTTGTCTGTGAACATAGATAGAGCTCTACAGGGAGGGTAGCATTAGGACTTTACAGCAGGCCACAAAGCAGGTGATTAGAGACCCTGCAAGGCTTATGACATGTGGTTGTGGAATCCATTATCTTAGCGGGGAAATTAGTGCAGAAAAACCACTATGGTGCATTTTATCTGCCGAGGGGGAAATTCAACAAGTTGAGACTGTGGCCTGTTTCTGTAGACGTGTACATAAAAATCATAGAGGGATATGCTTTGCAAACTTAATACCCATTACTATATTGGATGATGTTGAAATTGAGGATGGCCCAATGGTTGTTCCAGCAATATCAAAGATTTTGTGTCTGCTACCTACAACCCACGTGGAATGTCTCAAGCCTACACCTACTTCTAGGCATCTTATATATGCTACTCTGGAACCACCCCTAAACCCAAACAGTCCAACTGTCAACCCCACTGAGGTCCTTAGTCTGGGTCTCATGAACATAAGATCACTGTCCTCAAAATCATTGTTGATTAATGATCTAATTATTGATCATCACTTAAATATGATTGGGTTATGTGAAACCTGGCTTAAACCTACAGCTGTCCTCCCCTTAAATGAGGCCTGCTCACCGGCATATACATTTAGTCATGTCCCTCATGATGCGAAGCAAGGCGGGGGTGTTGCTCTTATTTATAAATCTAGGTTTAGCTTATTAGCTGTTGGGGGTCACAAATATAACTTCAAGCATCTGATTCTCCGCTCTGCTCAGGATATTACGCATTGGCAAGGCTAGAAGAATAAAAATCAGCCGTATTACTTTGTCACTGTATATACAAGATACAAGATAATTTATTGCTCATATGAAGGTTAACACAGAGTCAACAGTGCAATGAAATGCTTAGGATGAGAAGGACTGTTCAAACTCGCAGGAAGTACTAATAGCATGCAATATAAATGCTGAAAATATAAGCATATGTTAAAAAAAAAAAATAATCGTCAGCAATAGTCAGGTTGTAGTGTTCACATGTTGTAGTATTGTTCATATTGCACATAGTATTATTGCACGACATATTGCACAGTTGTGTAGCAAGTTATTGCACAGGTAATAATAAATAGTAAAAACTGAGATGAGTTATGAAAGGTAAGGTGGTGACATACAAGATACAGTCACACTGATAACAGCAATAGACATATAGTGTTAAAGAAGTGGCTTAGTGCAGTGTTATTATCATAGTTCTGTGTTATTTAGAGTTCAGTAGTCTGACAGCCTGTGGATAGTAACTGTTCCTGAGTCTTTTGGTACGGGCTGGCAGACTCCTATACCTCCTGCCAGAGGGTAACAGTTCGAATAGTCCTTTTGTGGGGTGAGTGTGATCCATAATGATGCTGCGTGCCTTACGCTGGCACCGACTGTAGTAAATGTCCTAGATGGTGGGAAGACTGCTGCCAGTGAGGTCCTCAGCCGTGCACACCACCCTCTGCAGTGCTTTCTGACTCTGGCTGGTGCAGCTCCCGTACCACACTGTGAGGCAGCCCGTCAGCACACTGATGATGCACCTGTAGAAGTTCGTGAGGATGGTGGTGTTCCTGCCAAACTTCTTCAGCCTTCTGTGGAAGTAGAGTCTCTGCCGGGCTTTCTTAACCACAGTGTCTGCATGTAAGGTCCAGGATAAGTCCTCGGTGATGTGGACGCCGAGGAACTTGAAGCTGCTGACCTGCTCCACCTCGGTGTTGTTGATGTGGATGGGGGAGTGCTGACCTCCATGTTGTCTCCTGAAGTCCACTATCATCTCCTTAGTTTTGCTGACGTTCAGAGAGAGGTTATTCTCCTGGCACCAGCTGGTCAGTGATTTCACCTCATCTCTGTAGGCAGTCTCGTCGTTGTCAGTGATGAGGCCCAAGATGGTGGTGTCGTCAGCAAATTTGAGGACAAGTGTGGAGGAGAGGTGTCTGCCGATTCTCACCGCCTGTGGTCTGTTAGTGAGGAAGTCCAAGATCCAGCAGCATATGGACTTCTTAACGCCTAGGGCAGTGAGCTTGGTGACCAGTTTGGAGGGGATTATGGTGTTGAATGCTGAGCTGTAATCAGTGAAGAGCATTCTCACATACGTATTCCCCTTCTCCAGATGGCTGAGGGAGGTATGAACTGCCAGGGCAATGGCGTCCTCTGTCGACCTGTTTGCTCTGTATGCGAACTGCAGGGCGTCTAGGGTGTCGGGGAGGGAGGCACAGATATGTTTAATGATCCGCTCAAAGCACTTCATGATGACAGATGTGAGTGCTATGGGCCGAAAGTCATTTAGGCAGGTTGCTGTGGGGGTCTTTGGGATAGGAACAATGGTGGAGGTCTTGAGGGTGGTGGGCACAATAGACAAGCTCAGTGACAGATTGAAGATGTTGGTAAACACCTCGGCGAGTTGGTCAGCACAGACTCTCAGCACCCGCCCTGGGATGCCGTCGGGCCCGGGAGCCTTACTTTCTTGAACGCCCGTCTCACTGTAGCTGTGTCTATGTGGAGTGTGGCATCCTCACTGTCCACATGTGGTTTGGTGACAGGTGTGGTGTTGTCTGCATCAAACCGGGCGTAGAAGGTGTTGAGCTCGTCCAGGAATGATGCGCTGGACATCTCCACAGACCTGCTCCTCCCCTTATAGTCCTTCATGCAGTGGAGGCCATATCACACCTGCTGCGCGTTGTTGCTCTGTTGGGCAGATTCGACCCTCTTCCTATACTCCCGCTGTGATGTTCGTACAGTCTTTCTAAGGTCGTACTTGTCTGCGTTGTAGGCCTCAGGGTCTCCAGAATTAAAGGCAGCGGTGCGTGCTTTGAGTTTGGCACGTTCCATGGTTTCTGTTTTCTCCTGGCCTCCTGGCCCATATTCTGAATTCTTAGATGAATTCGGTGCATTCATCTCTAACTTGTCAACTAGTGCAGATAACATTCTGATCATTGGTGACTTTAACGTTCATATAAATGTCTTCTGATCCCCTCTGCAAATCATTTATGGAAATTGTGGATGCATTAGGATTTTGGCAATGCATTCGGGGCTCAATACACATTAGTTGAATTACCCTGGATTTGGCTCTTGCACGTGGTATTGCTGTCACGAATATTGACATCATGCCTCTTACATCGGTGGTCTCTGATCACTCACTTAAGTTTACAGTTTCGCTGCCGTTAGTGGAACAACAGCCTCATATATCACTACGGCGATGCATCAACTCTTCAACTAAGACTGAACTCGAAGCTAGACTGCCTGATGTCTTAGCTTCACATTTGACAAATACCCAATCAGTAGACAGCCTTGTGGATAGTTCAAACTCAGCGC
This sequence comes from Thalassophryne amazonica, assembly GCF_902500255.1. NCBI lineage: Eukaryota > Metazoa > Chordata > Actinopteri > Batrachoidiformes > Batrachoididae > Thalassophryne > Thalassophryne amazonica. The sequence goes on along the minus strand of NC_047115.1, from coordinate 4,419,154 downwards.
TCAAAACTACACTCGACATGATTGCCCCACCTGTGTTAAAACCGCGCTCCCCCAAATCACAGTCACCTTGGTTCAGTGATTACCTGCGTGACCTCCAGCATAAGGCTAGAGGTCTAGAACAGAAATGGCTTAGTTCAAAATTAGAAGTATTCCGCCTTGTGTGGCGTGATGCTGTCTTAGACTATAAGCATGCATTACTGTCTACAAAGTGGACCTATTACTCTGATTCGATCAACAAGAACAAGCATAACTCAAAGTTCTTGTTCGACACGGTGGCAACACTTATGCATGGACAACCACCTGTAGTTTGCGCTCCTTTTACAGCACAAGATTTCCTGGATTACTTTGAGAAGAAAATAGAAGACAGGTTAAACATATCCCACAAAACTTGTAACATCAACAAAAAGCACAACCTGTTTGTTTGATTCTATACCAACAAAACTGTTTAAGGACCTGTGGCCCACCCTTGGGCTGACTGTGCTGGAAATTATTCATCTCTCATTAACCTCTCTGCAGTGATTAAGCCATTACTTAAGAAACCTAATCTTTATCTCGGGGGCAGTCGCGGCAACATGTGAAGACGTGTAGCCTAGTTGGTCCGCAGGGACGCGGTATTTTTCATTAATATGCTTAAAATCTGACATTTTCACATCTCCTCTCACCACCCAAGGTAAACAAAAGGACTGGACCCGTGCACAAGAGCTGTTTCACGATGTCTGGCTCAAAAGGCAACAAAAAGTCGGAGTTGGCTAAAGCTGCTGATAGCCATGCTACGTCCCCGGACACGGCTAAGCTAATGGCTGCTATCTCTAGCTCGGCGCAAACGGTGGCTAAAATCGAGACGCTAGAGACAAATGTTGATTCAAAGTGCCATGCACTTAATGATAAGATAGATAAACTCCGCGCCCACTTCAAAGAGCAACTTGAAGAGGTTCGGACTGAGTTTTGTTCCAGGATTGATCCGCTAGCTGCTAACTTCTCAGAGCACCGGACTCGCCTCACTACCCTCGAGGAAGCTACTGATACACACTCCGACAGAATAGTAAGTCTGGAAGAAGAAGTCCGCAGTCTAAAGGAGAATTTGGCGGCCCTAATGGGGAAAACAGAGGATTTGGAGGGAATCCTGGGGGTGAAAGAGCGGTTTGAGGCCGGGACGCGGCCTGTCGAGTCCATGGCTAAGCTACTTCAGGAAGTTTTGTGTTTGGATGTGGCTCCGACGCTGGACTGGGCGCACCGTGGCATGCAGTCTTGTACGGGAGGTGGAAAGAGGCCCAGGCCGTTTGTTGTCAAGTTTCACTACTTCCAGGAACTGGTGAAGTGCTCCGTAAAGCGGCGAGGGCCGGTCCCCTGCTCTACAAGGGTGATAAGATTCTCATTTTCCCTGACCTGCCGTCTACGGTTGTGAAAAGAAGAGGTGCATTCAAGGAGGTGAAAGAGCTGCTCCGAGGCTGCCAGGACGTCAAATACGGGATGTTATATCCAGCCAGGCTGAGAATCTCCTCACCTTTAGGTGATAAGGTATTTGTGAATGCTGATGCTGCCAAAGATTACGTGATGAAGCATCTGGTGCAGAGCCATCAACAAGACACTGATTAAACAAAGTGAGGTACTAAGTTTATGACTTAATTAATGACTGCATAAGTTCACTGACTATTGTGTTACAGTATTAAACTAGTTCCTGTTCTGTTTTTGATCTCTTTATGTATAATATATAATCAGCGGTGAGAGGTAGTTTTGATTTGAACAATTTATACCTCCGTGCTGTCAAATATAATTTTGTTCCCTGTCCATGGGCAGTGGGCACATTTTTGATTTTGAAGTATGAGGCAAGGAGTTGAGGTTTACATGTTGTGTTTAAGCTCCTGGGGGGATGGTAGTTGTCTCTCTCAAGTTGGGAGGAGAAGAATCAATGGGTTTTGTTTTTTGGGATTTTTCTTCTTTTTCTTTTTCCTTTTTTGGCTGCAATTTTCAGCAATCCTTTTTTGTCATACATACATCAAGATAATTCCAAATGATTTTAGACATGGCTGCCCCTGCTAATGTGGTGCAAACATTAGGGCCCCATCCTACAACCTTTGTAACTTGGAATGTTAAGGGACTTAATAATTTAGTAAAACGCAAAAGAGTTTTTGCACATTTACGGACTTTTAACCCAGATATTGTCTTTCTACAAGAGACACATTTACGCTCCACTGATTGCAATAAGTTCTCACATAATTGTTTTTCTCAGGTTTACTATCCAGGCTTTGACTCAAAAGCCAGGGGAGTCGCCATTTTGGTCAAGAAAATCCTCCCTTTTGTTTGTTCTAATACAATCCAAGATGCGAATGGACATTTTATTATAGTAACAGGCAAGCTGTTTAACACTGCAGTCACATTATTAAATGTCTATGCCCCTAACTGGGACAATCCATAATTCTTCAAGAGGATGTTAGACATGTTACCAGCCTTGGACACTCATTATTTAATTATGGCAGGGGATCTAAATTTGGTTTTTGATATGAATCTGGACCGATCAATAGTGCGACAATCCACAATAACCTCTAAATCAACCTCTGTGCTAAACTCCTTCCTCCAGAGCTATGGTATCTCTGATCTGCTACATATCATTGAGCCCTTAGCAAAATACTATTCTTTTTTTCTCTCCAGTACACCACTCCTACTCGAGAATAGATTATTTCTTAGTAGACAACTCTCTTATTCCTAAAGTTACCACTTGTAAATACCATGCAATTGTAATTTCTGATCGCGCACCAGTTCAGATGGATATTGCATTCCCAGATGCTTGTGCCGCGCCACGGGTCTGGAGATTTGATTCAATGTTACTGGCCGATGAAGAGTTCTGTAAATATGTTGAATCTCAGATTGATTTTTTTCTTGAAGTACTCGTAAACAACACTCCAGAAGTCTCAAAGGCAATGATATAGGAGTCCCTTAAGGCAGTGATTCTCAACCAGGGTGCCGCGATCGATCGTCAGGGGTGCCGTGGGCAATTACCAAATATCACCATTATCGGGTGTATGTGCTGTAATAGTGTGGCAGATGGTGTAATGCTCTTTTATTCCGGTAGATGGCAGCAAAGCGCGCCGTAGCGCTGAGCCGTGTGCCGACAAGGAGGCGTGATCGCCATTTTAATTCCGGTCAAGTTAGTGATTTGTGTGCATAGAATTTCACTTAGTCTCGTCAAGAAACAGGTGGAATATGCCAGAAAGCTGCGCATGTTGGCAAAGTCACAAACGGAGGAACAAGGGAGACAATATTTCCTTCCATAAGTAAGTGGTTTTGGTTATTGTTGTCACTTTGACCGTGATATTTGGATGATAAACAGCTGTATGTTTCCTGCCGTACCTGTGTCGCCCGATGACACGGATCATTAATTTCACTTATGTCTAGTTGATATTTTCCACTGCTAGACCAATATATAGTTAAAATTCTTGTCGTTAGTGACTAAAAATTGTTCGACAAGACTGGGGAGGTTTTTTTTTTTTGTTTTTTTTTTTTTTTGCACCTTAAAATAATGAGATTAATGACCTGCGCTGTGCTGCCACACACACAGAGATGTGCACACACACACCGCTGACTTCATGAATGAAACTCGGTCAATAAAGGATAATTGTGTAAAAATATAATATATATAAATGTATTGTAATGGTTTTAGGAGCCGCGCTGCGTTGAACACAGCAGCAGCTCAGCCGAGCAGCGTAGCTTGAACAGCACAGATCCGTGTAACTTTCAACACTAATATTTGAGAATGTGTGTGTGTCAGAGTAAGTTTAATACTTTCCTGACATAATTTAATGTCATTTAATTTTACTGGCTCGCTATCCAGGACAAAATGGCATTTTAACACGTATTTTGCGAGCATTTTTCTGAGTGTGTTCAGTCGCGAATCTCCATTGAAAATGCATTAACATCCGGGTACTTCATCAATATTTTGCCCGGTTAGGAGATGTCATGTCGCTGTTCATGAAGGGATGTTTTCATTTAGTGTGCAGCAATGGGACTGCGCTCTCTAGTTCTTATATACAGCTCCATGACTATAGTATACTATGTTACGTTATATCTGTACCGCACGTGTTGCTAACGTGCTAACGCACCGTGTAGAGACAGTCGAGTTAGTGGTGCGTGACACATGACAGTGGTGTGCCGCAGGATTTTGTAAATATAAAAAGGGTGCCGCGGCTCAAAAAAGGTTGAAAATCACTACCTTAAAGCATATCTTCGTGGTCAAATCATTTCATTTGTAGCTCAAAGAAATAAAATGTGGTGAGCGATTATGACAATTAACTGAGCTGATAGCTAATTTGGACTCACAATATGCTACTAATCCATCACCAGACCTTTTATAAGCAAAAGCTCTTGTTACAATCTGAATTTGAAACTCTATCAATAAAAGACACTGAGAAACTACTTAGAGTGAAGCAAAACATATATGAACATGGGGAAAAAGCGGGCAGGCTTCTCTCACACCAATTGCGCCAGTCAGTTTCAAATAATATAATATCAGAGATCAGAACAGATCTTAGTCGGACAACAACAGACCCAAAGGAGATTAATGCAGTTTTTAAGAAATTCTACCAGAATCTATATACCAGCCACACAGCATGTACAAATGTCGAAACAGATTCCTTCCTGGATCAACTTAATATCCCAGTTATTGACTCAGATAAACAGCAGTCACTTGACAGACCTATATCCACAGCTGAAATCTTGTATGCAATTCGGTCTTTACAAAGTGCAAAGGCCCCGGGGCCGGATGGGTTTATTAGTGATTTTTACAAAAAATTTGGTACCAAACTCGTCACTTTATTGTGTGATATGTATACGGAAACTCATAAGACTAAAAATCTACCACAAACTCTATCCCAAGCCACAATTTCTGTGATACTAAAAAAAAAAAAACACAAAGATCCTCAAAAGTGTGAATCATATAGGCCAGTCAGCTTGCTTAATGTTGATTACAAAATTCTGACCAAAGTTCTTACAATACGCCTTGAAAAGATTGCCCCCAGTATTATCCATGAAGACCAAACCAGTTTTATTGCTAACCGCCAATCATAGTTTAATGCCATGCGCTTATTTAATATCATATATTCTGACCATTCAGTAAATTTCCCCGAACTATTAGTTTCACTTGATGCTGAAAAGGCTTTTGATTGTGTGGCGTGGGATTATTTAATATCTGTCCTAAACAAATTTGGCTTCGGCCCTAGCTTCACTTCATGGATTAAGATTTTATATTCTTCGCCACGTTCTTCTGTCCGTACAAATATTATTTCAGATTACTTCCCCCTGCATAGAGGTACACGCCCCTCAGTCCTTTACTTTTTGATCTTGCTGTAGAGCCTTTGGCTGCGGCATTACGATCAGAGGTTGGTATAAAGGGGATTGTTTGAGGAGGCATAACTCAAAAGTTATCATTATATGCAGATGATCTATTGGTGTATATCACAGACCCCGCTGTGTCTATTCCGCATATACTTGATCTGCTTGGGGCCTTTGGACGTTTGTCGGGTTATAAATTGAATTTGGGCAAGAGCACTTTGTTTCCTATCAATCAGCTGGCAAAAGATTTTGATTTTTCAAATTTTCCTTTCAAAGTTGAGAAAAATTCATTCACTTATTTGGGAATAAAAGTCTCTGATACTTACAGTAATCTTGTTAAATACAAATTTTCTCCCCTTTTTGACAAAACAAAAGCTGATCTGTTGCGCTGGTCGGCTCTACCTATTTCTTTAGCCGGCCTTATTAACACAATTAGAATGGTGGTCCTGCCCAGATTCATATATTTGTTCCAGATGATACCAGTGCTTCTCCCTGGTACATTCTTTAACAAATTAGATAGTATTGTGTCTTCATTCATATGGAACCAAAAATGTCCAAGGATATGCAAGTCTAAATTACAAGGTTCCAAATCCGAGCGGGGGGTTCGCCTTACCGAATTTCAGGTTTTATTATTGGTCAGCTAATGTAAAATTGGTTACTTGGCTTCGTACATTCAAAGAAGAAAGTGGCCCGCTTTGTTCCATTATGGAACTCAGCGTTAATCCTTATATCTCGCCTGTAGCCTTAATGAGCTCAGCTTTACCAATTAGTGGAAAAAAGTATTTTGGAAATCCAGTGGTGAGGGACTCACTCTGTATTTGGTCTCAATGTCATCGTCATTTTGGTTTCAAACATATATTTGTATATGCTCCTGTCACCTTGAATCCATCTTTTTTTACCAGCCCTATATGACTCTGGTTTTAAGATCTGGCACAAAAATGGTATTGTTCTTCACTGATATGTTTGTGAATGTGTCCTTTGTCTCATTTGATGTTTTGTGCAAAGACTTTGATATTCCCAAATCTCACTTTTTTTTAGATACTTACAGATCTGCAGCTTTGTTCTAAAAGACTTCACTGCTTATCCAAACCAACCACCTTCTTGCCCACTGGAGGAATGTTTGACTTTCCAACCCACCTCGAAAGGACTGATTTCACGGACTTATGGCTGGCTACACCAAACAGCTCCTATCTCACTGAAGGAACTAAAGTTCTCATGGGAACAAGACTTGAACTTAAAAATCTCAGATACCATTTGGAACACAGGTATCTGTCGTATACATGCATCATCTATTTATATCCGGCAGTGTTTAATACAGTTTAAAAATTTTCATCGATCCTATCTAACCAAAGCCAGATTGGCCAGGATTTATGGCACCTCAGATGATGGCTGCCCAAGGTGTGGACAGGCCCCTGCAGCTATTGGTCACATGTTCTGGTCTTGTATCAATTTGAATAGGTTTTGGGGTTCTATTTTTGAGGCCTTCTCACATGTGTGTGGCAGAGTAATAGATCCCAATCCATTTACAGCTGTATTCGGTGTTCTCCCAGTTCAACAGGGCTTGACCTTTTATCAACTTAACGCTGTAGTGTTTTCATCTCTTTTGGCCAGAAGGTTGATATTAACAAAATGGAAAGACGCACCCTTTATTCAATGGGTGAGGGAAGTTATGATGTGTTTACAAATGGAGTACTTAAAATACAGTTTACAGGGCTCCTTACAAAAGTACCAGAAGACATGGGCATCCTTCATAGAGTATGTTGAGGGTCTGCCATTTACATGAGTGGGGAGTATGACACTCTGAAATGAAACAATATGATGTGTATATGCAGCCTTTTGTGTGTGTGTGTGTGTGTTGTATTGTTTGTGTTGGGTTTTTCTTTTATCTCTTATAATACTTTGCACATAAAGGGGTGACTTTGTACATTACATGCCACTGGTTGGCATGACTTTGATATATTTCATATGTGCATATGCCAGACTTTATTTCTTGTACTGTTTGCTTTTGTGTTTTTGTATTAAACTGAAAATCTTAAATAAAATGTTCCAAAAAAAAAAAAAACCCTAATCTTTATCTCCTGGATCAAACTTCTATATAATGAACCCGTAGCTTCAGTGACAACAAACATCTCAACCTTTCAGACTTTACAGGGGCACGCGCCAGGGCTGCCCATTAAGCCCCCTGCTTTTTGCTCTAGCATTAGAGCCATTAGCAGTAGCTCTTCGCAAAGAGTACAACTTTCCAGGTATTAAAATTCATGGCAAGACCCACAAGATTATGTTATACACAGATGATGCTTTAGTACTGATTACTCAGCCACAAAAATCAATCCCAATTCTTCTTAAAATTAATGCATTTTCACGTCTGTCTGGGTATAGAGTTAATTGGAGCAAGTCAGAGGCTCTCCCTCTAACATCTTACTGTCCTAAAACACTGTTCACAACAGGGGATGGACAGATTTTTGTTGGCCCCAGGTAGGAATTAAATACCTTGGTATACTATTTCCCCATGATCTATCGAATATAATTCAAACTAATCTAGAGCCTTTATTAGATAATTTTACAGCAGACATTGAACAATGGTCTACTCTTTTTCTGTCTCTTTGGGGCCGGGTTAATGTTATTAAGATGATTAGTGCTCCGAGATTTAATTACAAGTCTTCCCTCTTAAAATTCCAGCTGGTTATTTTAGGCGAATTGATAGGCTGTGCAATAGGTTTATATGGAATGGCAAACGCCCTAGATTGAAGTTGAAAAAATTACAAAAACCTACAGACTTGGGAGGTCTTGGTGTCCCAAATTTAACTCTATACCACTACGCCTTTAGCCTCCGACATGTAATTTAGTGATGTCAGTCTGACACCAAAGCTCCGATCCTTCCTTCAAACTCGAAGTTGCGTTCTCTTTGAACCCCTGTTTTAAAGCTTGCTTTGCAGCGGAGCAAATGACGTAAGCGAGAACGTATGAAGCAGTGACTGCTTCAGTCCTGAATGAATCACTTCATATCGTGAGATGAGTTGTTGACGCAAGACTTGCTTCAGGAAGCTTCTGCGCCCCCAAACACACCTTAAAGGCACCCGTCACAACAAACGTGGGTTTGTTGTCGGTGTTGTTGTTGTCGTCATCATCATCGCTGCTTTTGGATTAACATGGAGCCAACCAGGAAGAGAAGCTGTTCTCAAAAGTGAGAACACTTTGAGCTGATCAGTCCTAATAAGGTGAGTACTTTCCCTTACCAAAAATAGTACTGATAAGTATATAAAAAGTAAACTGGAAGTATACTTGAAACATACTTGCATGTACTAGTTTTTGGTAAGGGTGATCACTAAACAACCAACTTTAAAGGTACTAATGTAGCAGTTTGTAAGTTAGGTACAGCTGCATAAATATTGTTTAACCAACAAGAATAAATGTGGGTAAACGGTTCTGTGGTCATTACAGTACACCAGAGGATCCTCCCATCTTTGCAAGGGAGGATCAGTCATGTATCTCTGAACTTCAGTCGTGGCATCCGATGTATAATTCCTGTGAGCCCTTGTTTTTTTTTTTGTTTGTTTTTTTTCAAAAGCTGGAGAAGTTGTCAGCAAAAAAAAGAAATCGCCTGAGTCCACAAACAGTGGAAAAACTTATTCCTCAATAAAAACCTCTGAATTCCCATCCCCAAATTTCATGACTGTCTTGAGCTACACAAGCACAGCCCACTTTCCCTGCACATACTTTGTTTCCTCACTCCTTCTCTCAATCCCAGATACTAGTCAACATATGTCTACTGAATCAGCTGAACATATTTTGAGTGTTGTCTAGTATTTCACCACTAGATGTCACTGAAATGAAACTTTGAATGAATGAACCCATGTTCAATACAATTGGCAAAGTGGTTCAATACTGCTTTATTGCTTCATTTGAGCATCACTAATATAATTCACTGGGCCCTCCCACCAGAGAGTGCTCCCCTCTAGTTTGATCTAGAGAGTTATCTGAGTAGTCCTCTCCCTTTAAGTCATCTTACTACCACAAAACATTCCTCTGAACTTCAGACACACCCAGTAGTATCATTTTTACAGCATGTATGGAAAAGGATCTCTGCTATACTGGGCACGAGCACCCATCTTCATTCATTAGCCTCCATTTGGCTAAACTCAAGCCTACGTAGTGAAAACTCACCATTTATTTGGAAGCTGTGGGTTAGGAAGGGCATTCTTATGCTAAGAGATCTTTATGAAGGGGGAACCCTCAAATCATTTATGGATTTACAAGCTCAATATCGCTTACCTCAAAATCAATTCTGGAAATACAACTTCCACATCTGTTATGTCAAGTCTTTGGATCTCCCACAACCCCTCCCCCTGTTTTAGATTGGCTGACTAAGACACTGGACATTATCGGTAAAGGTTGTATAGCCTCAATTTTCTATTCAGTGCTCCTCAAGAGCTCAAATAAAGACCTTCATACCCCCAAAGCATGGGAAATAGATCTTAATGTTCAATTCAATGATGTTGAGTGGACAAATATTTTACGAAATGGGAAACAAAATTCCAGAGAACTGAGAACCAGGATTGTCCAATTTAAGATCTTGAATAGATTATACTGGACACCACATAAAATGTATAAAGCAAAGCTTATACCCTCTGCAAACTGCTGGAGGTGTTCTCAGGGGGAAGGTACACTCATCCACATGTGGGATTGTCCACAAATTCAGTGCTTTTGGTTGGAGATCCATCAACATATTGAACAAATTGTTAAACATAAATTGCAATTTTCTCAGAGGCTTTTTGCGATCGGGGATCCATCACCTTTGCAAGACTCCCCTTTTAATGATAAGGAATGGACTCAGACTTGTTGTTGGGAAGAAACTTATCCTACTGGAAATCTCCAACAGCCCCTCCGGTGGCTCAGTGGCTGAGGGAGCTGGGCAAACTAGCTGCATTGGAACGCCTTTGATATAAACTACTGGACAGAATGGACTGTTTCTATCTCAAATGGAGTGCCTATTTCTCCTTTATAGGAACTTCAGGTTAAATGTCTATGATGCTAGGGTGGTTGGACTAAATACAATTAGTGTGGGAGTGTTCTCTTAAAACCTTTACCTCTCGAGTTGAGGGATTTGAGCCGTGTCCTCGGTTCATTTAGTTTAAATTTGCTTAAGAATTAATCCAAGTTTTAGTTACATATAAGTATAAATGAATAAACTCTGAAAACGGAATTTACTGCCGATTTAGAGAATAAATAATCAGCTAGTAAATAAAGCATGTTCAAACTTGAAGTAAAAAAAAAAAATAGGAACCTTGTAGGCTAAAGCTTAAACCAAGGACTCGACACGACTCTTGATGCATCACACTCACTGCTGTTTGCAATGCTCTCATCCTCACTGGGTATTTATTAAATTTTTTTATTTATATATATTTATTTATTTATTGTTTCTATAGTATTTAATACTCTAAGTATGTTAATACTTTTATCTATTTCATTTTCTTTTGTTTCTGCGTAGTGGTGTACAGTTCTTTCACTGCCTCGCTATGTTCTGTATGTTGTATTGACAAAAAACAAAGTGCCAATCATAAAAAAAAAAAAAAGAAACCTAATCTTGACCCTAGTGTATTGGAAAAACTATCGGCCGATATCAAATCTATCATTTTTCTCTAAAATTCTGGAAAAAGTGGTGTCACTGCAGCTCGTAGACTATCTTACTGAGAATAATCTCTTTGAGCCACTGCAGTCTGCTTTGAGAAAATATCATTCCACAGATACGGCTCTCACTAAAGTGGTGAATGATCTTCTGCTTACAATGGATTCAGACACCACTACGGTTCTGTTGCTGTTAGATCTCAGTGCTGCATTTGATACATACAACAAACAGTTGCCCCAAGGCGCCTTATATTGTAAGGCAAGGCCATACAATAATTACGTAAAAACCCCAACGGTCAAAACGACCCCCTGTGAGCAAGCACTTGGCGACAGTGGGAAGGAAAAACTCCCTTTTAACAGGAAGAAACCTCCAGCAGAACCAGGCTCAGGGAGGGGCAGTCTTCTGCTGGGACTGGTTGGGGCTGAGGGAGAGAACCAGGAAAAGACATGCTGTGGAGGGGAGCAGAGATCAATCACTAATGATTAAATGCAGAGTGGCGCATACAGAGCAAAAAGAGAAAGAAACACTCAGTGCATCATGGGAACCCCCCAGCAGTCTAAGTCTATAGCAGCATAACTAAGGGATGGTTCAGGGTCACCTGATCCAGCCCTAACTATAAGCTTTAGCAAAAAGGAAAGTTTTAAGCCTAATCTTAAAAGTAGAGAGGGTGTCTGTCTCCCTGATCTGAATTGGGAGCTGGTTCCACAGGAGAGGAGCCTGAAAGCTGAAGGCTCTGCCTCCCATTCTACTCTTACAAACCCTAGGAACTACAAGTAAGCCTGCAGTCTGAGAGCGAAGCGCTCTATTGGGGTGATATGGTACTATGAGGTCCCTAAGATAAGATGGGACCTGATTATTCAAAACCTTATAAGTAAGAAGAAGAATTTTAAATTCTATTCTAGAATTAACAGGAAGCCAATGAAGAGAGGCCAATATGGGTGAGATATGCTCTCTCCTTCTAGTCCCCGTTAGTACTCTAGCTGCAGCATTTTGAATTAACTGAAGGCTTTTCAGGGAACGTTTAGGACAACCTAATAATAATGAATTACAATAGTCCAGCCTAGAGGAAATAAATGCATGAATTAGTTTTTCAGCATCACTCTGAGACAAGACCTTTCTAATTTTAGAGATATTGCGTAAATGCAAAAAAGCAGTCCTACATATTTGTTTAATATGCGCTTTGAATGACATATCCTGATCAAAAATGACTCCAAGATTTCTCACAGTATTACTAGAGGTCAGGGTAATGCCATCCAGAGTAAGGATCTGGTTAGACACCATGTTTCTAAGATTTGTGGGGCCAAGTACAATAACTTCAGTTTTAACTGAGTTTAAAAGCAGGAAATTACAGGTCATCCATGTCTTTATGTCTGTAAGACAATCCTGCAGTTTAGCTAATTGGTGTGTGTCCTCTGGCTTCATGGATAGATAAAGCTGGGTATCATCTGCGTAACAATGAAAATTTAAGCAATGCCGTCTGATAATACTGCCTAAGGGAAGCATGTATAAAGTGAATAAAATTGGTCGTAGCACAGAACCTTGTGGAACTCCATAATTAACCTTAGTCTGTGAAGAAGATTCCCCATTTACATGAACAAATTGTAATCTATTAGATAAATATGATTCAAACCACCGCAGCGCAGTGCCTTTAATACCTATGGCATGCTCTAATCTCTGTAATAAAATTGTATGGTCAACATTATCAAAAGCAGCACTGAGGTCTAACAGAACAAGCACAGAGATGAGTCCACTGTCTGAGGCCATAAGAAGATAATTTGTAACCTTCACTAATGCTGTTTCTGTACTATGATGAATTCTAAAACCTGACTGAAACTCTTCAAATAGACCATTCCTCTGCAGATGATCAGTTAGCTGTTTAACAACTACCCTTTCAATAATTTTTGAGAGAAAAGGAAGGTTGGAGATTGGTCTATAATTAGCTAAGATAGCTGGGTCAAGTGATGGCTTTTTAAGTAATGGTTTAATTACTGCCACCTTAAAAGCCTGTGGTACATAGCCAACTAATAAAGATAGATTGATCATATTTAAGATCGAAGCATTAAATAATGGTAGGGCTTCCTTGAGCAGCCTGGTAGGAATGGGGTCTAATAGACATGTTGATGGTTTGGATGAAGTAACTAATGAAAATAACTCAGACAGAACAATCGGAGAGAAAGAGTCTAACCAAATACCGGCATCACTGAAAGCAGCCAAAGATAACGATACGTCTTTGGGATAGTTATGAGTAATTTTTTCTCTAATAGTTAAAATTTTATTAGCAAAGAAAGTCATGAAGTCATTACTAGTTAAAGGAATACTCGGCTCAATAGAGCTCTGACTCTGTCAGCCTGGCTACAGTGCTGAAAAGAAACCTGGGGTTGTTCTTATTTTCTTCAATTAGTGATGAGTAGTAAGATGTCCTAGCTTTACGGAGGGCTTTTTTTATAAAGCAACAGACTCTTTTTTCCAGGCTAAGTGAAGATCTTCTAAATTAGTGAGACGCCATTTGCTCTCCAACTTACGGGTTATCTGCTTTAAGCTGCGAGTTTGAGTTATACCACGGAGTCAGGCACTTCTGATTTAAAGCTCTCTTTTTCAGAGGAGCTACAGCATCCAAAGTTGTCTTCAATGAGGATGTAAAACTATTGACAAGATACTCTATCTCACTTACAGAGTTTAGGTAGCTACTCTGCACTGTGTTGGTATATGGCATTAGAGAACATAAAGAAGGAATCATATCCTTAAACCTAGTTACAGCGCTTTCTGAAAGACTTCTAGTGTAATGAAACCTATTCCCCACTGCTGGGTAGTCCATCAGAGTAAATGTAAATGTTATTAAGAAATTATCAGACAGAAGGGAGTTTTCAGGGAATATTGTTAAGTCTTCAATTTCCATACCATAAGTCAGAACAAGATCTAAGATATGATTAAAGTGGTGGGTGGACTCATTTACTTTTTGAGCAAAGCCAATTGAGTTTAATAATAGATTAAATGCAGTGTTGAGGCTGTCATTCTCAGCATCTGTGTGGATGTTAAAATCGCCCACTATAATTATCTTATCTGAGCTAAGCACTAAGTCAGACAAAAGGTCTGAAAATTCACAGAGAAACTCACAGTAACGACCAGGTGGACGATAGATAATAACAAATAAAACTGTTTTTTGGGACTTCCAATTTGGATGGACAAGTCTAAGAGTCAAGCTTTCAAATTAATTAAAGCGCTGTCTGAGTTTTTGATTAATTAATAAGCTGGAATGGAAGATTGCTGCTAATCCTCCCCCTTGGCCCGTGCTACGAGCATTCTGGCAGTTAGTGTGACTCGGGGGTGTTGACTCATTTAAACTAACATATTCATCCTGCTGTAACCAGGTTTCTGTAAGGCAGAATAAATCAATATGTTGATCAATTATTATATCATTTACCAACAGGGACTTAGAAGAGAGAGACCTAATGTTTAATAGACCACATTTAACTGTTTTAGTCTGTGGTGCAGTTGAAGGTGCTATATTATTTTTTCTTTTTGAATTTTTATGCTTAAATAGATTTTTGCTGGTTATTGGTGGTCTGGGAGCAGGCACCGTCTCTACGGGGATGGGGTAATGAGGGGATGGCAGGGGGAGAGAAGCTGCAGAGAGGTGTGTAAGACTACAACTCTGCTTCCTGGTCCCAACCCTGGATAGTCACGGTTTGGAGGATTTAAGAAAATTGGCCAGATTTCTAGAAATGAGAGCTGCTCCATCCAAAGTGGGATGGATGCCGTCTCTCCTAACAAGACCAGGTTTTCCCCAGAAGCTTTGCCAATTATCTATGAAGCCCACCTCATTTTTTGGACACCACTCAGCCAGCAATTCAAGGAGAACATGCGGCTAAACATGTCACTCCCGGTCCGATTGGGGAGGGGCCCAGAGAAAACTACAGAGTTCGACATTGTTTTTGCAAAGTTACACACAGATTCAATGTTAATTTTAGAGACCTCCGATTGGCGTAACCGGGTGTCATTACTGCTGACGTGAATTACAATCTTACCAAATTTACGCTTAGCCTTAGCCAGCAGTTTCAAATTTCCTTCAATGTCGCTTGCTCTGGCCCCCGGAAGACAATTGACTATGGTTGCTGGTGTCGCTAACTTCACATTTCTCAAAACAGAGTCGCCAATAACCAGAGTTTGATCCTCGGCGGGTGTGTCGTCGAGTGGGGAAAAACGGTTAGAAATGTGAACGGGTTGGTGGTGTACACGGGGCTTCTGTTTAGGGCTACGCTTCCTCCTCACAGTCACCCAGTCGGGCTGCTTTCCCGGCTGCTCGGGATCTGCCAGAGGGAAACTAACGGCGGCTAAGCTACCTTGGTCCGCACCGACTACAGGGGCCTGGCTAGCTGTAGAATTTTCCACGGTGCGGAGCCGAATCTCCAATTCGCCCAGCCTGGCCTCCAAAGGTACCAATAAGCTACACTTATTACAAGTACCATTACTGCTAAAGGAGGCCGAGGAATAACTAAACATTTCACACCCAGAGCAGAAAAGTGCGGGAGAGACAGGAGAAGCCGCCATGCTAAACCGGCTAAGAGCTAGTAGCTGCGCTAAGCTAGCGGATTCCTACAAACACACAAAGTGAATAATGTGTAAATAATTTAGAGGTGATTCAGCAGAGGGAGTGCTTTAGTTAAGGCACGTGAAGATTACACTGTGAAACAAATCGTTATCTAGGTAACTACATCAGTCTAACTGCGCAGATTAAACAGCTAACAAATACAGCAAAACACCGCTGTGCTCCGGAATAGGAAGTGATACAATACCACAGTGAGAGCCAACCACCAGTAGAGGCAACATAACCTCTAACCTTAGTGACATGAAATTTGGGGTTTCACAGGAGTCCGTTTTAGGCCCCCTGCTTTTCTCCCTTTATATAGCACCCCTTGGGCACATATTGCGGTGTTTTGGGATTACCTTTCACTGCTGTGCTGATGATACTCAGTTATACATGCCGATAACTGCTGGTAATCTTGTTCACATAAAATCCTTACAAGATTGCCTTGCAGCAGTGAGAAGTTGGATGTCTAGAAACTTCCTACTTACTATTATCATCATTGTTGATTTTATGAGTATATTTTGTATTCTCAGTTATACAGCTTCATGAATAAGTCTTTAGAGAGGAGGATTTTTCTTAAAAAGGAGACCTGAAAGTTCACCTACAATTTGCCAGAAGGCACATCTAAGATGCAAGCCTAGACTTGATGTTTTCGTGAAAGAATAAAATACTCTTATATAATTTTCAATTTTAGTGGAGCTTTGTTGACATGGGAAACATGTTTACATTGTCAAAGCAAGTGGTACAGAGTAAAAATTAGAAGTTAAAATTAAGTCCCGTCTCTCTCGCACTCACTGGCTCTCCTGCTAAGAGCAAATTTGGAACTTTTTGGAAACATGAAGCCTTTCAACTGTAAAATTAACTGTGAATTTCTAAATGTATCATCAGCTACACTCACGCGAGGAACTCTGGTGTAATACTGAAGAATTTTGATGGAGTTTTTTTTCCTACTCAGCAGATAGAAACTCTGTCTAGCTGTTCTCTGAGCAGCTGTTATTTCGGCTTGGGACACTGAAGAGGCTGATTTTTCAGCAACAATTGTTAATTTTCCGGAAAATCTGTGCTCAGCGGCACAGACAACTTGAACCTGAAAGCTGGGCGGAAATTTGGCTAGAACACTGCTCCTCATTTGTGGAAGAGAACTCTCTCAAACAGCTTGGCTTCAGATCAGAAACCTCCCCCTCACCTCCTCACGCTCAGCAGCAAACAGCAGGGACCCAGCAGCAGTTGAGAGGTTTCACAGACGAGACTTCTCTCCAATATGAGAAAATGCCGCAGGTTGTATCGGTATTTCCTGATACTTGAATTACTTTGGTAGTGAAAGCTGATACCGGTTCGGATCAGTCCCATCCTTAACTGCAACACAAGACCACACACTTACCATATTAAAGATAGGACGAGACACAAACAAATCTGTCGGTGAGCTTCTCAAGGTGACTGATTTTTACTGTAGAGCTGTTTAAACCATCTCACGCATCACAGTTCAAATCCAAGTCTTGCCTTTAAATGAATAAATGACTTAAATCTGTTAATTGGTTTGTGTGTGTGTAGGGAGTGTGCAGCAGATCCTACGTGTGTTCTGTGCATGCAGTGTTTCCTGGGCAGCATCCACAAGGAGCACAGATACAGAGTGAGTACCAAAACACACAACTCACAGGCCACAGGGGAAATAAATGTTTTCTTTCATTCCTCCAGACCGCTAGACGGTGGTGCTTAACATCTGGATTATTCCAATGCACGCATGCTCAGAGGAGAGGTCGAGTCTTAAGGGCCTTTCACACTGGACGTGTTGCAAGTGTCAGAGGCGTCACAAATTGGTCTAAAAAGCATTATTTTCAGTGAGACGTGTTGGTTTTTAGAGGCGTCAGAAGCGTCACATCAAAAGCTGAGCGAAACTGACGCTTCTGACGGGAGTGCGCATTGCCGCTTGTCAGACGTGACGTGTCGAGAACGTCTCTCCCGCTTTAAACTTGAACATCCCAAAATCGAAGTTTTTTTATTCTTAAACTGGACAAGATTGTTACTAGGGATTATATTCACTAGAAAACAAAGCCAAAATGCCTAAATCTCAACCAGAAAAGAACACTTCATCTGCTAAAGCTAGCTCACACTCAGACCAAGCTAAAGCTAGCAACAACGCCACGCCAGACACAGACTCTGAGGTACTGAGAGCAATAAAAGAGCTGAGAGAGGAACTTTAAGGCAGCACTGCGCTTAACCTGGATAAACTAAGTCAAGAAATACATGAAAAGCTGGACAGATTTGGCAAAGACTTTAACGGTAAGCTGGACAGCGCCATGAGCGAAATCAAAAGCCTGGCGCGCAGAATCACGAACAACGCAAGTGGAGAGCTGGGCTGAAGAAGCCACCAAACTACTGTGCACATGTCTGGAGCAGCAGAGAGAACTTCAGCTTAAAGCTACTGATATTGAATCAAGGTCACGCAGGAATAATGTCCGTATTTTTAACTTGCCAGAGGGCATCGAGAAAAATAAGCCCATCCCGCAGTATATCGAGAGCTGCTGCAAACACCTGCAAATACCTCGTGACCTGAGGATCCAGCGCGCCCACCGCTCCCTGGCGAGCAAACCACCTCCCGGCGCCCCTCCAAGAGCTGTCATTGTCAATTTCCTGGAATATTCAACGAAGGAGCTGGTCTTGAGAGAATCGTGGAAAAAGAATAAAGTTCAGGTGGGCTCTAACTCTATTTACTTCGATCACGACTATCCTCCAGAGATCGTGGCCAAGCGCAAGGAATACAGCATGATCAAGAAAACACTCAAAGAAAAAGGAGTGCGTTTTCAAACCCCGTTCACCAATTTGAGGATACACTGGGAGTCGGGCGCGCGCACTTACAGCAGCGAGCAGCACGTCTACGAGGAGCTGCGGCGCCGTGGTTTGGATGTGGAGGTGCCTGTCCCAGAGGACAACGTGACCAGCGCGGTGAGCCGGCTCCGGGGGCTTCTGGGATGGCAGCAAGTGGACAGCGGCGGATTTGCAGTGACACGAAGAGTTGAGACCAAACTGCGGAGCTTCCAGAGAGAAACAGATGAGTAGGATGATGCAGAGCATCCTCTTGATTAAAGGGCAGCGAATCATTGGCTTTGTTTTCTTCTTTCAGCTAAACCACAAACGTGGGAAGGAAGGCAACCCTTACTACTTATTTTTAGTTGGACATATAGGATAGAAGTGTTTACTCAGACACATCAGCTATCCTTTTTGTGCCTTCTCCATCTGAGAGGCTTTCCCTTGGACCCCCCAACAGGGTCCGAACAGAGGAGGTGACTCTTCTTTTTGGAAGTCAAGTTTTGTTACGCTTTTTCCAGTTCCATATTGTGTTATTGTTCATTTGTTACTTGGGGTCACTGTTTTAAATGTGCATTACAGAGTTTTACAGCTTCTGAATGTTAAATGACATAAAAATAGCATCTCTGAATGTAAACGGTCTAAGTGGTCCAGTAAAACAGAAAAGGATTCTCACAAAAATTAAAAAAGACAATACAGGTTGCTTTCTTACAGGAAACGCACACGTCAGTGACTGAGCATGGAAAATTTAAAGGCTTTGGGTATACCAATGCATTTTATAGTTCTTGTAAAAATACCAGACAAAGGGGGGTGATAACTCTTATCTCTAATTCTGTAAATTTTGAAGCTGACACTAAAGTTGCAGACAAGGAGGGCAGGTATATAATAGTAAAGGGGAGGGTGGATAATGTGGTGGTCACATTTGCTAACGTCTATGTCCCACCTGAAAGTGATAGAACATTTCTCAAATCGCTCTTTGATATAATTATCACC
This sequence comes from Thalassophryne amazonica, assembly GCF_902500255.1. Lineage (NCBI taxonomy): Eukaryota > Metazoa > Chordata > Actinopteri > Batrachoidiformes > Batrachoididae > Thalassophryne > Thalassophryne amazonica. The sequence continues at coordinate 4,399,820 of NC_047115.1, read as the reverse complement.
AACAGTGATGGAATACAATTCAAAATTTTTCTTTAGACACAAGTTATAAAAGACAAAAAACATATAGATCCAAAGATCTGAGGGCCTTAATTAAACAATCCGGGCTGTGCGACATCTGGAGAGACCTGAACCCTAAAGACAAGGTTTTTACTCATTACTCCCACACACATAAAGTGCACTCAACACTTGATTTCTTTTTGTTAAATACGAAGTATCTTATAAAACTAACCGGCAGTTTTATAAAAAAAAAACTATATGGATTTGATTGACATGCGATTAATCATGCTTGAACCCTCATGCGCATGCGTGAGTTTTTTCACGCGTGTCGGTGACGTCATTTCCCTGTGGGCAGGCCTTGACTGAGATATGGTCCCGCCCTCTCGGCTGAATTCCTTTGTTTCACACGCTGCTCGAGACGGCGCGCGTTGCTTTATCAAACTTTTTTCTGGACCTGTGAGGAATATCCGAGTGGACACTATTCAAGAAATTCAGCTGGTTTTCGGTGAAAAGTTTAACGGCTGATGAGAGATTATGGGGTGTTTCTGTCGCTGTAAGGACTTCCCACAGAGCAGGACGACGTGCAGTGCTTCCAGGTGCCGTCGTCGGCCTGTTTCAAGCTGAATTCATCCTAATTTAAGGCTCTGTTGACCCAGGACGTCGTGAGAGAACAGAGAAGATTCAGAAGAGGCCGGCATGAGGAGTTTATGCGGACATTCCACTGTTTGACATTTTGTAATGAAAGACGTGCGCGCAAATTCGTCATTTCCGTGACGACTCGGTGAATCTGTGTGCGCCGCGACAGGAAAAACACCTCCGTGTTGAAAACCATTTGTAAAATTCAGGCGGCTTTTGATGGCTTTCAACAAGTGAGTAACTGAGAAATTGTTTAACAGCTTGGGCATGTTCCAACTTGTCCGTTAAGGTTTCCAACGGAGGTGTTTTTCCTGTCGCAACCCCCCGCGGTCGGGTCCGGCCCGACATGCGACTCTGTCCGCACGTTCTTTCATTACAAAATGTCCGTTAACAATGGAATGTCAGAATAAACTCCTCATGCCGACTTCTTCTGAAAGTTCTCTGACGACTTACTGGGTCAACAGAGCCTGAAATGTGGAAGTTTTCAACTTGAAACGGCGAGACGCTGCCACCTCGAAGCGCAGATCGCCGTCAGGCGCCGTGGGCCGTCCTTACGGCGGCGACACTACCAGACCAAAATCTCTCATCAGCCGTTAAAAGCCGTTTTTACCGAAAACCAGCTGAATTTATCGAATGGTGTCCACTCAGTTGTGCCTTACAGTTTTGATCAAACAAAGCAGCAGTCTGAGCCATTCCTAAACAATGAAAAAAAATCGACGAGAGGGTGGGCGACTCCTCACTCAAAGACTGCCCACAGGCGAATGATGTAACCGACAGGCGTCAAAAAACTCTTGCATGCCCACCAGGGTTCAAGCATGTCTGATGTAATCACACGTGATTCAAATCCATATGGTCTTTGAAAAAAATAATAAGGTCGGATACTTTTCTAATAGACCTCGTAATGTTGATAGACACAGAGTGAAGGAGTGCTCAATTGGCACATCTGACATATCAGACCACCACATTATCTATCTGTCACTGCGACTGTAACATACCCAAGGTTACTCTGTGGAGATTAAATATTGGGATACTCGATAAAGAAGCCATAGTAAAAGAAATAAAAAAGGAAATAGCAGAATGTATAAAGGTTAATGACAATGGTCAAGTGAGCCCAACTATGGTGTGGGATACAGTTAAAGCAGTGTTGAGGGGGAAACTCATTTCGAGGACATCCTATTTACAGAAGGTGAGAAGAGAAACATACGACAATTTTGGAAAAAAATTAAGAAATCTTGAACTCGAATTAATACACAATAGTGACAAAAAATTGTTAGATAAAATAAAACACACTAAACACCAAATAAATGATTTAGTCCAGGAAGAATTAGAAAAATGGTTAAGCTTTTGTTAACAAACCTTCTATGAATCAGGCCCCAAGGCAATAAAAATATTAGCGAGACATCTTCTGACACAAGAGCAAAAACATGCAGTCCTCGGAATCAGGGACCCCTCCTCAGGTAAACTGACTCATGACATAAAGCAAATCCATACTATCTTTGAAAAATATTATGAAAAATTGTATTCAAGCCCCTCCCCAGTGATGGATAGTGATATCACTCATTACTTATCCCAACTAGATTTTCCTTCACTAGGAATAACGCAAAATGAAGTCCTAACCGCTCCCATTACTAGAAAAGAATTAGATACTGCAATTGGCCATTTTAAAAACTCTAAAATGCCTGGCAGTGATGGATACCCTAATGAGTTGTATAAATTATTCAAACAAGATCTTGCACCTTTATTGCTAAAATCATTTAATTGGACATTAGACAGAGCTGAAATACCCCCATCCTGGAGAGAGGCAATCATATCTGTCATACCCAAAGAAGGTAAAAACAAAGAATATTGCGAATCCTACCGCCCCATCTCAATTTTGAATGTAGACTACAAACTGTTTACCCATATAATGTCCAAAAGACTAGAGAACTATTTACTGGAGGTTATACACGAAGACCAGACAGGATTCATAAAAGGTCGACAAACACATGATAGCATAAGACGAACACTGCATATTATTGAGGAAGCGAAGAAACAGAAACTGAACATGGCCTTAGTAAGCCTAGACACGGAGAAGGCCTTCGATCGGGTCAGCTGGCCATTTTCATACAAAGTACTGGAACGACTTGCATTTAACAGTAAATTTATTACTTGTATCCAGACGCTTTATAACAATCCAGTAGCTAGAATCAAAATTAATGGCCATCTGATACCTAGTTTTCAGTTGTATAGGGGAAATCAGGGTTGTGGGTTCAGTCCCTCCCTCTTTGCTTTATTAATTGAGCATCTGGCTCAGGCAATATGACAAAATGATGAAATTCAAGGTATCACAATAGCCAACACTAAACATGTAATAGCCCTGTTTGCCGATGATATTATCACTTACCTACAGAATCCTAATGAAACAATTCCAAAACCTATGTCAATTCTAAAAGAGTTTGGGTGTTTGTCAGGTTATCACTTAAATATTACTAAGACCCAAGTTTTGACCATCGACTATCAACCTAGTAATTTAATAAGACAACAATACAAACTAAAATGGGACACAAAACAGTTAAAACATTTAGGTGTGTTCATCACACAGGAATTTGATAATCTCTTTTCCTTAAATTTTAATAAAATAACTGACTCGATACAGAAGGACATTAGTCGATGGTCAGAATAGAGACAGTGAAGTTTAATATTTTACCAAGATTTTTATTTTTTATTTTTTTATGGCACTGTCCATTATAATTCCAGTCTCACATTTTAATACTTGGAACAAACTAATTTCACGTTTTATATGGGCAGGTGCCAGACCAAGGGTTAAATTTAAAACACTCCAAATATGTAAAGAAAGTGGTGGCTTGGCTGTTCCTAAGCTGAAAGAATATTATTTTGTAGCCCAATTAAGAAATATAGCATGTTGGTGTTCTCCTGAATTTGAAACAGGATGGAAACAAATTGAGATAGATTTAGAGCCTATACCACCAATGGCATTATTGGGAGACAGTATGAACAAGCCAAATAGCAAAAACTGTACTGTAAAGAACACTTTATTTATATGGCATACAATAATCAGAAAATATAATTTGTCGAAGACAGTTGGCATTTTGGTCTGACTCTCCTTCTTTTTATGGTTTCAACCAGGCAAGTTGGATTCCACATTCTCAACTTGGAAAGAAAAAGGTTTATCAGCTCTGTGTGCATTTATTGAGGGAAATACTTTTAAATCTTTCGGAAAATTTAAAGTAGAATGTAATTTGGATAATTCAGACATATTCAGATATCTGCAGGTTCGTCATTTTTATAATGGTGAAATTAAATCTGATGACCCCCAGCACAAATAATGCTTTTTTGAAAGTATTCACAGACGCTTATAAACTTTTACCCGGTAAAACAGTATCCAAACTTTATAAAGGGCTGCAAAAACAAAAAGGTAATAACACATTTTACATAAAATCTAAATGGGAAGAAGAACTCCAGCATTGTCCTGTTAGAGGGTGATTGGCTCAAGATGTGTAACACACAACAAACCACAACAAGCTCCAAAAGGTGGAGGGAATTTGGGTGGAAGTGCCTCATGCGTTTCTTCATTACTCCTCAAATTACAGCTAAAGTACAAGGGTTTGATCAGCCGTGTTGGAGACAGTGTGGTCACTCGAATGCCAATCACTCTCACATTTTTTTGGACATGTACAAAATTAAAACTTTTCTGGGACATTGTATTTGAAACAACACAAAGTATTTTCTCATATGCAATTCCCAGGGATCCCCAAATTTATCTCCTGGGCCTTCTAACAGACGAGCTTTTTCAGAAAGAGGACGTACCTTTTTAAAGTTTTGTCAGTTGCATCGAAAAAAGCTATCACAAGGAACTGGATTAAACCCGACCCTCCAAGTCTTAATCACTGGCTGGACATTATAGAAGAAATCTACATTATGGAGAAACTGACCTTTTCTCTTAGAGTTAAAGGACATGTCATTTTAAAATGCTGGAAAAAATGGTTAGAATACACACAGAATGTAAACTAAATGTAAACAGTGACCCACATGTTTTGTTTGTTTTGTTACTGCAAAAACTCCAATAAAAAATAAGTATTAAAAAAAAGTGAAGTCAAAAAACATTTATTCATCCAAAAGATGTGGTTGAAACATAAAAATCAAGGAGGTGACAAGTCCAACAAAAATACAATTTCAACCTCTCAGGTTAAAGGGAATTAGGAAGGTGACAGGAGCATTCAAAAATACAAAACAAAAAGGACCGAAACCTCTTACCCAAATACAACTGGAAGGAACCACTGGCAACACAGGAGAAAGGTAACAAACCACAATGAGCCCACAAAGCAAAGAGGTCAAGGGTGTGGTTTACCCTTATAGACACCCTATACACAAACACATTAACGCACAGGTGTGGTAATCACAGGTAATTGGAAACGTGTGACGTCTGAGTTGGCTGCAACAAGAACCAATAAAAGAACAAATCACAAGAGGGCGGCAGAGAAGAACTAACATAAGCAAAGGTGACTGAAGCATGAACTGCACAAATGACTAGTGAATCTACAACATAAAAACTCATTCTGAATGAAGACCTAAACAGCAAGGTGATCAAACTGAGAGACAAAAGAAATAACCACAAACAACCAGACGCAGACTCAACACAAAAAATTCAAAGACATGATCACAGAAGAGAGTGTGACAAATACTGCAAAACTAGAAAGCAACAGGGTGTTATATCACAAATGAAGGAGACAGACAAAAGAGACATCACATGCAACAGAGTGGGGAGAATTTAAAGGACAACTGACAGAACAGACCTAACCACAACTTGACACACCAGATATGGTTAAGGGTGGAGACAACGTGCACAACACAGCAACACAGCAGGGAGGTGAAAGCCCACAAGGGAGGATACCTGACAGACACTAACAGCAGTGACAAAACATCCAATAAGCAAAAAGGAAGTATATAAATAAAACTCAAATCTAAACAGAACTCACAAAACCCCCAGAACGAACAGGACAGTAACAGGAAGACTAGTGGCAGAAACCACTGATCTATACAAAACAGAAACGTGTCACAGGGCTGCTCATTTATACAGTTTTCTGAAGAAAAATCCTTGCAAATTTTTTTTTTTACCTCAAAATTTCTGATTACTGTAAAAAAAAAAACGTTTAGAACACTTGTAATTAAAATAGCAAATAAATAAATAAAATTCTTTAGAAACCTTTCTTCATCTGTAAATTAAAACCACCTGTTATTTCAGATTAGATAATTTCTTGTTTAACATAAGGAACCTTGGACATTTATTTTTAGACAAATAAAATAGCATAGAAATTGTACTTTTTTCCCCCCCAAGTCTGGTAGATTATTCGTGTCTCATTTCAACCATAGAAAACCAAAACAGAGACTGTAAATACAAATGTTTATTATAAATGCAACAGGAAATAATTTAACAATGACTGCACTGTGATTGTAAAGTAGGATTTCTGTGACATAAACCTCATGATGATTTTTTTTTTTTAATTGAGTCATTTCAGCTTGTAATTACATCAAAATTTGTGATTGCCTTTAATCTTGTGACAGGGGTTGAAATACATTTTTTAACCTATTTGCACTGGTGCTAGTAACAAAAAAATTACTTGCACCAAAAAAGGTTACTTGCACAACTAAAAGTCAGTCTTATATCAACCTTAAAACTCCTCTTCTGATGTGTCAGACTCTTCCACTCTGGGGAGAGTTTGAGGGGAGAGCAGCAGCAGCGGCAGACAGTTTTTTTTTTTCTTTTTTTCACGTGCACGCGCGAACGAATCATCTGTGAAGATTATTTTATTTATTAACTACACATGTATAATAAAACAAATGGTGACTGGTTTATAACACAATGATGACAGATTTTGAGGGTAGACAGAGTGAGGAACCGCCACGTCAGCCAGTTTTTTTTTTTCTTTTCTTTGTTTACATGTGTGCGCGCAAACGGGACAGGAGGTCCTCAAACTGGAGCTCCTGCAGCTCCAGTTATTGGAGCTGGCAAATAATGAAACTTCCCGAATTGGGAACGTCTCATGAGGATGTTGTGAACCCACGGACGGTGCCACTGGCGAAGTTTGGCAGCTTTCCACAACAAATGAAGCACAGCAACTCACTCTGTGTGAGAGTCATAAAACGCAGGGAAGATGAAGACAACACACTGGAAAATTTTTTTTTTTTTCCTTATTTAGTCCTTTACTTGTTCATTCTCCTGGTGCTTATAGTTGATAAAACTTGGATAAAGGGTTAGCACCAGTGCTAGTGCAGTATAAAATTACGTGCACCGCTCGAATAATATGTGCACAAACTAGCACATGCACGTACTAATTTGACCCCTGTGTGATTAGGCCAGAGTCATTTCTAAAATATGATTTTGACTATTGATTGTGAATGTTTTAAAATTGTGCACAATAAGGGGAGAGCTTCAACCTGTGCAAATGTCTTTTGACTTAACTTTGATTTCGTGGATATTTTTAATGATCCATTCATTTATTGTTAAAATATAAAATGAAACAGCTTTTTAAAAAATAATAAAATAGTTGCTGTTTAAAGAGCCTTTTATTTAGAAGCAGGTGATGTTATGCTGGATTCTTTGGACCAGATGAAGTTCTCTTCTGCAGCTTTGACCTCTGGTCGAGGACACTTCCAATTTTGAAGAACAGAGATGTTTTCTGAGTGGACTTCATGGTGTTCAGCTCATGAATGGAAGTTTTTGAAGCGCATCTACATTTAGGTTGTCTGCACAGCAAATGTTCCTGATTGGGACAAATCAAGTATTTCTTAAAATAGGGTCATTCCATGTCAATTCAGTGAGGGCCTCATGCACTTTCTCAGATTTTCTTCAAATTTAAATCAAATATTCCCAGACTATTCAGAACAACAAATCTGAAGTTTGAGGCCTGTAGGCCAAGTAGTTTCTGAGATATGGCCAATTTAGTGTGCATGGGTCTGCCATTTTTTTAGGCAAAAATTATGGCTGTCAGAAGACATGATGATGAGATATAAGCCTAGTAACCGTGGATACCTTGAGGAATCCCCTGGCAGATCTATGTGCAAGCATTCTGGGGTGTGCTATGAATCATATGAATGCAGTGTGTGCACACAATTAAAATGAAATTGTCATTTCAGCACAAGAAATACATTCGCAAGTGCACAAATTAGCCATAATTGGATGCTTAAATTAACCAGGAAGGAGTTTCATAAAGGTCATATTTATAACACATAAAGTAGATATCAATACCTTCAAAATGGAATCAGTTTGAAGAGTTTTATTTACTGCCCACATGAGCTTTTCTTCTAATAAAATTCGACCACAAAATGTTTTTTCCATATTTCAGAGGTTTCTCCCACAGTAACTGTTTACCACAGATATGCCAAATTTACACATTTCTTAGCCAGTATAGCTGGCATTAAGGAGCCAAGAAATGAAAAGGCTAGGTTGGAGTGTGATTGATTGTGTGAACAGGTGTCTTTTATACAGGTATCAAGTTCAAACAGGTGCAGTTAATACAGGTAAAGAGTGCAGAATAAGACGGCTTCTTAAAGAAAAATTAACAGGTCTGTGAGAGACAGAATTCTTGCTGGTTGGTAGGTGATCAAATACTTATTTTATGCAACAAAATGCAAATTAATTATTTAAAAATCATACATTGTGATTTCCGAATTTTTTTTTTTTTTAGATTGTCTCTCACAGTGGACATGCACCTAAGATGAAAATTTCAGACCCCTCCATGATTTCTAAGTGGGAGAACTTGCAAAATAGCAGGGTGTCCAAATACGAGGTCTGTTAGAAAAGTATCCTACCTTTTTATTTTTTTCAAAAACCTGATGGATTTGAATCAACTGTGCTTGCATGAGCCAACCTTGAACCTTCGTGCGCATGCGTGATTTAACCCTAACCTCGTCCACCAATCGGAAGATTCAGACGGCTTTCGGTGGCTTTTCAGTCGTGTGACTATCCGAGAAATTGTGGATGAGCTGGACATGTTACAACATGTCCTGTGAGGCTTCATCCCGGAGGCGCTGTTGCTGCGCAATCAGCTTCGTGCCAATGAATTTCGCCGCCGCTCCTTTTCATGGCAAAATCTTCTTTCACAGTGCAATGTGCCGAAAAAGTGCTGATGTCCACCTCTTCCGCAATTTCTCGGATAATCACACGATGGTCCCGCATCACCACAGCGTTCACTTTGGAAATGATCCGGTCATTTCAGCGTGTTGATGCCGATCGGAGCGTGGCGCGCTCTCCACCGTTGTGCGGAGGTCTTTAAACCTGTTGTACCGCTCCTTAATTTCTGTGATGCCCAGAGAATCGTCACCGAAAGCCGTCTGAATAATCCGAATGGTTTCCACCTGGCTGTCGCCCAGTTTCTAGCAAAATTTGATGCAGTTGCGCTGCTCCAGTCGTTCCGCCATTTCCTTGCAAAGAAAAAACACAGAGAGACTCCACCCATCCTCACACAAAGGCTGCTTACAAGGAAATGACGCAACCGACAGGCGTGAAAAAAATCACGCATGCGCACGAAGGTTCAAGGTTGGCTCATGCAAGCACACGTGATTCAAATCCATCAGGTTTTTGAAAAAAATAAAAAGGTCGGATACTTTTCTAACAGACCTCGTACTTATTTTCCTCACTGTATATCCATCCTTTGTCTTTCGGCTGTTCCCGTTAGGGGTCGCCACAGCAGATCAATCATTTCCATCTCACCCTGTCCTCTGTATCTTCCTCTGTCTCACCAACCACCTGCATGTCCTCCCTCAGCACATCCATAAACCTCCTCTTTGTCCTCCCTCTTCTCCTCCTGCCTGGTGGCTCCATCCTCAGCATCCTTCTCCCTATATACCTTGGGTCCCTCCTCTGCACATGTCCAAACCATCTCAGTCTCGCCTCTCTGACTTTGTCTCCAAACTGTCCCACCTGAGCTGTCCCTCTGATATGTTCATTCCTAATCTTGTCCATTCTTGTCACTCCCAAAGAGAATCTCAACATCTTCAGCTCTGCCCTCTGTCTTTTTGTTAGTGCCACCGTCTCTAAGCCGTACAACATAGCTGGTCTCGCTACTGTTTTGTAAACTTTCTCCTTCACTCTTGCTGATATTCTTCGGTCACAAATCACTCCTGCCACCTTTCTCCACCCACTCCACCCTGCCTGCACTCTCTTCTTCACCTCTTTACCACACTCTCCGTTACTTTGAACAGTTGACCCCAAATATTTAAACTCATCTACTTTCATCACTTCTACTCCTTGTAACTGCACTATTCCACTGGGCTCCCTCTCATTCACACACATGTACTCAGTCTTGCTTCTCCTGACTTTCATTCCCCTTCTCTCCAAAGCATATCTCCACCTCTCCAGACTAGTAGACTCAACTTGCTATCTACTCTCACTTCAGATCACAATGTCATCTGCAAACATCATAGTCCATGGGGACTTCTGTGTAATCTCATCCCTCAACCTGTCCATCACCACTGCAAACAAGAAAGGACTCAGAGCTGATCCTTGGTGTAATCCCACCTCCACCTTGAATGAGTCTGTCATTCCGACTGCGCATCTCACCGCTGTCACACTATTCTTGTACATCAATCAATCAATCAATCAATTTTTTTTTATATAGCGCCAAATCACAACAAACAGTTGCCCCAAGGTGCTTTATATTGTAAGGCAAGGCCATACAATAATTATGTAAAACCCCAACGGTCAAAACGACCCCCTGTGAGCAAGCACTTGGCTACAGTGGGAAGGAAAAACTCCCTTTTAACAGGAAGAAACCTCCAGCAGAACCAGGCTCAGGGAGGGGCAGTCTTCTGCTGAGACTGGTTGGGGCTGAGGGAGAGAACCAGGAAAAAGACATGCTGTGGAGGGGAGCAGAGATCAATCACTAATGATTAAATGCAGAGTGGTGCATACAGAGCAAAAAGAGAAAGAAACAGTGCATCATGGGAACCCCCCAGCAGTCTACGTCTATAGCAGCATAACTAAGGGATGGTTCAGGGTCACCTGATCCAGCCCTAACTATAAGCTTTAGCAAAAAGGAAAGTTTTAAGCCTAATATTAAAAGTAGAGAGGGTGTCTGTCTCCCTGATCTGAATTGGGAGCTGGTTCCACAGGAGAGGAGCCTGAAAGCTGAAGGCTCTGCCTCCCATTCTACTCTTACAAACCCTAGGAACTACAAGTAAACCTGCAGTCTGAGAGCGAAGCGCTCTATTGGGGTGATATGGTACTACGAGGTCCCTAAGATAAGATGGGACCTGATTATTCAAAACCTTATAAGTAAGAAGAAGAATTTTAAATTCTATTCTAGAATTAACAGGAAGCCAATGAAGAGAGGCCAATATGGGTGAGATATGCTCTCTCCTTCTAGTCCCCGTCAATATTCTAGCTGCAGCATTTTGAATTAACTGAAGGCTTTTTAGGGAACTTTTAGGACAACCTGATAATAATGAATTACAATAGTCCAGCCTAGAGGAAATAAATGCATGAATTAGTTTTTCAGCATCACTCTGAGACAAGACCTTTCTGATTTTAGAGATATTGCGTAAATGCAAAAAAGCAGTCCTACATATTTGTTTAATATGCACTTTGAATGACATATCCTGATCAAAAATGACTCCAAGATTTCTCACAGTATTACTAGAGGTCAGGGTAATGCCATCCAGAGTAAGGATCTGGTTAGACACCATGTTTCTAAGATTTGTGGGGCCAAGTACAATAACTTCAGTTTTATCTGAGTTTAAAAGCAGGAAATTAGAGGTCATCCATGTCTTTATGTCTGTAAGACAATCCTGCAGTTTAGCTAATTGGTGTGTGTCCTCTGGCTTCATGGATAGATAAAGCTGGGTATCATCTGCGTAACAATGAAAATTTAAGCAATACCGTCTAATAATACTGCCTAAGGGAAGCATGTATAAAGTGAATAAAATTGGTCCTAGCACAGAACCTTGTGGAACTCCATAATTAACTTTAGTCTGTGAAGAAGATTCCCCATTTACATGAACAAATTGTAATCTATTAGACAAATATGATTCAAACCACCGCAGCGCAGTGCCTTTAATACCTATGGCATGCTCTAATCTCTGTAATAAAATTTTATGGTCAACAGTATCAAAAGCAGCACTGAGGTCTAACAGAACAAGCATAGAGATGAGTCCACTGTCCGAGGCCATAAGAAGATCATTTGTAACCTTCACTAATGCTGTTTCTGTACTATGATGAATTCTAAAACCTGACTGAAACTCTTCAAATAGACCATTCCTCTGCAGATGATCAGTTAGCTGTTTTACAACTACCCTTTCAAGAATTTTTGAGAGAAAAGGAAGGTTGGAGATTGGCCTATAATTAGCTAAGATAGCTGGGTCAAGTGATGGCTTTTTAAGTAATGGTTTAATTACTGCCACCTTAAAAGCCTGTGGTACATAGCCAACTAACAAAGATAGATTGATCATATTTAAGATCGAAGCATTAAATAATGGTAGGGCTTCCTTGAGCAGCCTGGTAGGAATGGGGTCTAATAAACATGTTGATGGTTTGGATGAAGTAACTAATGAAAATAACTCAGACAGAACAATCGGAGAGAAAGAGTCTAACCAAATACCGGCATCACTGAAAGCAGCCAAAGATAACGATACGTCTTTGGGATGGTTAGGAGTAATTTTTTTCTCTAATAGTTAAAATTTTGTTAGCAAAGAAAGTCATGAAGTCATTACTAGTTAAAGTTAATGGAATATTCAGCTCTATAGAGCTCTGACTCTTTGTCAGCCTGGCTACAGTGCTGAAAAGAAACCTGGGGTTGTTCTTATTTTCTTCAATTAGTGATGAGTAGAAAGATGTCCTAGCTTTACGGAGGGCTTTTTTATAGAGCAACAGACTCTTTTTCCAGGCTAAGTGAAGATCTTCTAAATTAGTGAGACGCCATTTCCTCTCCAACTTACGGGTTATCTGCTTTAAGCTACGAGTTTGTGAGTTATACCACGGAGTCAGACACTTCTGATTTAAAGCTCTCTTTTCAGAGGAGCTACAGCATCCAAAGTTGTCTTCAATGAGGATGTAAAACTATTGACGAGATACTCTATCTCCCTTACAGAGTTTAGGTAGCTACTCTGCACTGTGTTGGTATATGGCATTAGAGAACATAAAGAAGGAATCATATCCTTAAACCTAGTTACAGCGCTTTCTGAAAGACTTCTAGTGTAATGAAACTTATTCCCCACTGCTGGGTAGTCCATCAGAGTAAATGTAAATGTTATTAAGAAATGATCAGACAGAAGGGAGTTTTCAGGGAATACTGTTAAGTCTTCTATTTCCATACCATAAGTCAGAACAAGATCTAAGATATGATTAAAGTGGTGGGTGGACTCATTTACTTTTTGAGCAAAGCCAATAGAGTCTAATAATAGATTAAATGCAGTGTTGAGGCTGTCATTCTCAGCATCTGTGTGGATGTTAAAATCGCCCACTATAATTATCTTATCTGAGCTAAGCACTAAGTCAGACAAAAGGTCTGAAAATTCACAGAGAAACTCACAGTAACGACCAGGTGGACGATAGATAATAACAAATAAAACTGGTTTTTGGGACTTCCAATTTGGATGGACAAGACTAAGAGACAAGCTTTCAAATGAATTAAAGCTCTGTCTGGGTTTTTGATTAATTAATAAGCTGGAATGGAAGATTGCTGCTAATCCTCCGCCCCGGCCCGTGCTACGAGCATTCTGACAGTTAGTGTGACTCGGGGGTGTTGACTCATTTAAACTAACATATTCATCCTGCTGTAACCAGGTTTCTGTTAGGCAGAATAAATCAATATGTTGATCAATTATTATATCATTTACCAACAGGGACTTAGAAGAGAGAGACCTAATGTTTAATAGACCACATTTAACTGTTTTAGTCTGTGGTGCAGTTGAAGGTGCTATGTTATTTTTTCTTTTTGAATTTTTATGCTTAAATAGAATTTTGCTGGTTATTGGTGGTCTGGGAGCAGGCACCGTCTCTACGGGGATGGGGTAATGAGGGGATGGCAGGGGGAGAGAAGCTGCAGAGAGGTGTGTAAGACTACAACTCTGCTTCCTGGTCCCAACCCTGGATAGTCACAGTTTGGAGGATTTAAGAAAATTGGCCAGATTTCTAGAAATGAGAGCTGCTCCATCCAAAGTGGGATGGATGCCGTCTCTCCTAACAAGACCAGGTTTTCCCCAGAAGCTTTGCCAATTATCTATGAAGCCCACCTCATTTTTTGGACACCACTCAGCCAGCCAGCAATTCAAGGAGAACATGCGGCTAAACATGTCACTCCCGGTCCGATTGGGGAGGGGCCCAGAGAAAAAACAGTTCACAGTGAAGCATGGTGGTGCAAGCATCATGATATGGGAATGTTTCTCCTACTATGGTGTTGGGCGTATATATCGCATACCAGCTATCATGGATCAGTTTGGATATGTCAAAATACTTGAAGAGGTCATGTTGCCTTATGCTGAAGAGGACATGCCCTTGAAATGGGTGTTTCAACAAGACAGTGTTCCCAAGCACACTAGTAAACCAGCAAAATCTTGGTTCCAAACCAACAAAATTAATGCCTTGTAGATGTGAAGAAATCATGAAAAACTGTGGTTATACAACTAAATACTAGTTAAAAAAAAATTTGCAAAAAATTGCTAAAAATGCAGTTTGAACATAATAGTTTTGAGTTTGTAGCATCAACAGCGGATGCTACTATTATTGTGAACACCCATTTTTCTACTTTTTTTTTTTTTTTTTTTTTTTTTTTTTTTTTTACTAATAGCCCAATTTCATAGCCTTTAGAGTGTGCATATCATGAATGCTTGGTCTTGTTGGATTTGTGAGAATCTACTGAATCTACTGGTACCTTGTTTCCCATGTAACAATAAGAAATATACTCAAAACCTGGATTAATCTTTTTTTTGTCACATAGCACTACTATTATTCTGAACACTACTGTATATCTTTAAAGAGGCCACTGATTTAGACCAATGGCACGCAGCATTGCAACAGTCTATTATGACACTGGCCAATATGAATCTAAACTACTCTAAAGTGGACTTTAGAGTTGACAGCAGCTTTTTCGTTTAGTAAACGGTGAAGAAACATCCCTCTGTACGCATAGCTGCACCATGAGAGCTCCTCTCCCCCACCGAGTCTTGATGATTAAATTAGCCTGTCAGCCACAAAGAAATAAAATGTTAAAATTAGTCCGTTTTTGTTTTTTATTATTATTAAGCGGAGGATAACAGTGTAACGTCCAAATCAGGGGTCGAAATACATTTTTTAACCTACTTGCGCTGGTGCTAGTAACAAAAAAAAATTACTTGCACCAAAAAAGTTACTTGCACAACCAAAAGTCAGTCTTATATCAACCTTAAAACTCCTCCTCTGATGTGTCAGACTCTTCCTCTCTGGGGAGAGTTTGAGGGGAGAGCAGCAGCAGCGGCAGACAGTTTTTTTTTTTTTGTTTTTTTTTCCACGTGTGCTTGCGAATTAATCGTATGTGAAGATTATTTATTAACTACACAGATGTATACTAAAACAAATGGTGACTGGTTTATAACACAATTATGACACCATTTGAGGGAAGAGAGTGCGAGGAACCGCAGCGGCAGCCAGTTTTTTTTTTCTTTTTTTTTCACATGCGCACGTGATCTAATCGTCCGTGAAAGTAATTTTATTAACTACACAGATGTATAATAAAACAAATGGTAACTGGTTTTATAACACAATGATGACAGAGTTTGAGGGTAGAGAGAGCGAGGAACTGCAGCAGCCGCCAGTTTTTTTTTTTTTTTCTTTTCTTTGTTTACATGTGCGCACGCGAACGGGACAGGAGGTCCTCAAACTGGAGCTCCTGCAGCTCCAGTTATTTGCTGCAGCTCCTGCAGCAAATAATGAAACTCCCCGAATTGGAAACGTCTCATGAGGATGTTGTGAACCCACGGATGGTACCGCTGGCGACGTTTGTCATCTTTCCACAACAAATAGAGCACAGCAACTCGCTCCGTGTGTGAGAGTCATAAAACGCAGGGACGACGAAGACAACACACTGGAAATTGTTTTTTTTCCTTATTTATTCCTTTATTGGTTCATTCTCCTGGTGCTTATAGTTGATAAAACTTGGATAAAGTTACTTGCACCAGTGCTAGTGCAGTATAAAATTACGTGCACTGCTCGAATAATATGTGCACAAACTTGCACATGCACGTACTAATTTGACCCCTGCAAAAGTGAACCTGAACTACACTACCCACAATTACCCTTGAGGTAACCCTGTTGTGATTTGCCGATATGTAAATGAAAATAAATTGAAATTGAATTGAAAAAATAGAATTATTTACTAGTACAAACTAGTACAATAATAATACAATAATACAAATCTAAAATGATAAAATGCATATATAAAACATATAGTATTGATATAAGGGTCTGAAAATCGATTATATGATTTATGTGTTCTTTCTGATATGAAAGGGGCCATAATCAGTTGGATATTTTACATAATATATAGTAGTCTTATAAAGACAATACTGCTTAATTTATATAAGAAAGACATGATGCTTTCCATATATAAACTGGTAGTTTTTTCCATATGGGCTGACTTTATCCTGCTTGTTGAGAGTGGTTCATGCTCCTTTCTTGTAGTAGTTGTTTTCACAGGCTGTGTTTGCCTGCTGTACTATGAGTGCGTTCCAAGCTACTCTGCCATTTGGTGTTTTACAGTTGTAACACTGAGGTGACATTTTGAGGTGCTGTGGGTGTTTCTGCTCAGTGGTCTTTACTATTGTGACACCTGGGTATAACTCTGAGACCCTGTGAGTGCCTTTTTGCTTGCTGAACCCCATTTTTGACCATTACAATTGTGACACCTGGGCATTAGTCATTGAGTGTGCCTCCCTTAGTGCCACACACACACACACACACACACACACACACACACACACACACACACACACACACACACACACAAATGTCTACTGCGTTGGTGCACACATGCAGCTGTCTGTCACCTCTGAGCCCAGATGATGGCCATACTTTATGCCCATCATGTCTTGGACATTAGCATTTTAAACAAGCACTCACAGAAGACACTTGCTTCAGTTGTGTTTCTATGCCATTGACTGACAGATTGGCTACACTGTCCAGGCTTAATTAAAGCGGAGATGCCCTCTGCAATGCTGACATCAAAATCACCTAAGTGCCCACCTGCTGAAGCCCTAACTGCTACAGCAAAAAGGGTAGCCATGACCTGATCCTGTCTAAGATTACAACCAAGCCTCTGAATTTGCTCATTTAAAGTCATTCCTTTTTTTATGTCCAGCCTTCTGCAGCTTCTGCTCTTCTTCTCACAGAGCAGTTAGCACCTTCCTGGGAATATAGTGAGGAGGACGTTTCTGTGTAGGCTCTCAGTTGTCCAGGTGGTTTCCGTAGTAGAGAAGCTTGGATCTTTGACTGGACTGGGTTGCTTGATGTGAGGACGTTTCGCTTCAAATCACAGAAGCTTCCTCAGCTAAAATTCTTGCTCTGGTAGTCTGACTTCTGTCTTGACTCTTGTAGAGAAGAATAAACCAGAAGCCAACAAAAGCTGGAGTTTTAACCTAACCAGACCCCTCCTACCGAGAGGCCGACTGCTATAGGCTAGTGACTAAACAATAGCTCTAATTAGCACCTACTGTGCTCTAGTTAGCACCCTCCTAATGACAGGGTAGCTGTCCCTTCTGATGATGGGATGGAAGCCTCCCCTGATGGCTCCCTTGACGACTCTCCTGATGACGTGAATGACTCATTACCATGAACAAAAGACTGAAACTGCTTAGATCCATCCCATCATTAGGAGGAACAGCTACCCTGTCATTAGGAGGGTGCTAACTTCTCTACTATAGTGAGGAGGACCTGACGCCCCCCCCCCCACACACACACACACACACACTACCAGCCATCATGATGAAGAGTGATTCTATTGCAGCATCTGAGTCATTATTTAGTGTGGGCCACACAGGTTTGGATGGACGCCCAGAACACGGGGAACGTTCCCCCTCCTTCAATCATGGACTTCCACACTTAGAAAGTGAGTCTCCATCTGTCTGGCCAATCCATTGTTACACAGGCCATTCAGTTGGTCTTGTCACAGTTTGGTGTCGATGCTCCTCCCACAGACTGCCCTTCTTGATTTGATTTGATCGTGATCATTATTTAGTCCCCATGGGGGCAATTCAGGTGCAGTCAGCAGTAAAAATTACATTACATTCATTACATCCTAGTGCCTTTTTTGGGGTCAGGATTATGTTTTTGGCCCTGTTGGCGCTAACAGGTTTCACTAGCAATTGCCGAATTACAGTGCACTTCCAGGTGCCAAGCTAAGCATGTAGGTGGCTTCTACCCTGCTAATGGTTGTGCTCCTTGGGTTTGGGGTCTACAGTGTCAGCCCTCCCAGCAGTCCACCTTTCAGCCACCCACAGGTGGACCTCCCAGAAATGACTGGTGGGACGGTCAGAACCATCATGCTCGCCCCTCAAAATCATCAAGGGGCTGCAGCCGTCGGGTTTGACACCCGGTACAAGGTCACTGGTCATTTTTCCAAGGCACAGCTATGCTGGTGGCGGGAGTTCGTCTCGGACCAATGGTTGATTTCCACATTGGTCCACAATTCACATCACTTAAGAGGGTTCTATTCAATTTATTTTCGAATTGCAACAAAAGCGTGGTGGTTTTTGTCCTATACTTAACCTCAGAAAGTTAAATCAGTACGTGAAAGTGAAGCATTTTCGCATGCTCCATACAACGGATGTTCTCCAGGCAATTTGGCAGGGGGACTGGATTACCCATGTGGACCTAAAGATGTCTATTTCCCGGTGTCCGTTCACCACAGGCAGTTCCTCCAGTTTGCTTTGAGGGACAGGCGTACCAGTTCTCACTCTGGTCTGCTGTGCAGTCATGCCTCTGGGAATCCTGTCTTTGCGTCCTTACAAATTTGGTTCAACAGCCTGGGCCTCAACTACAGAATGATCAGGGGTGTCTGGAACCCTTGCAAGTGGCTTCAGCACATCAGTGTGCCAGAGCTACGTGGCTGTCCACCGAGCTCTGAGGCATTTCTCTCCTGCCCTAGAGGGGAAATATGCTTGTTTGGTCGGACAACACATTAACAGTCTACTATATAAACCATCAAAGAGGCACCATGTCTGTTCCCTGAGAGAATCCCAGAAGCTCCTCCAGTGGGCTTTGCCTCGCATGCAGCGTCTCAAGGCTGTGCATCTGGCGAGCGTGCAGGACTATGCTGCAGACTTCCTCTCATGACAGAAACCATCGTCAGGCGAATGGTGACTCAACCCAGATGTGGTTCTACTGATCTGGGACAAGTTTGGCAAAGCGGAAGTTGATCTGTTTGCCTCAAATGCCACAGCACACTGTCGCCTGTGGTTCTCTCTCTTAGGACTGTGAAAACTCCGGATCTGCGGGATTCCACGGATTTCATCATGGGGAGGAGGGGGGTGTTAGTGATGTACTCTTTAATCGTGAACATCACTGAGTTTTTAAAATGCTTATCGCAGAGCGTTCTCTTTTTTTTTACGACATTGTGTAAGTTTTATGAGTCCGCGGACACTGATCTGTGTGTTACAGATACAAATCAGTTTCCTCGGATCCGCCACTCAAAGCGTAGCTGTTACGACAGTTGTCATAAAGCAGGACTGGTTGGTTGCTGCGGCGACGCTGTGTGGCTCCTGTGCGGCACTTAAGCTAAACTTAGCATGTGGACATCCCAAACTTTTAGAGCTTTCAAGTTCTTAAAAGACTTGTGCAGCATGTCTGTGTCACTGACCTACGTCGCACAGAGAGAAGATGGCGAGAAAGACAGTTTGAGCAAGTCTGATAAGGATAAGAATCCGTGGAATCGTCGCTGGCTTCATCAACACACCTGAAAGATAAAAGAAACGGGAAAAGTGAACTGTGCCCTCTCAGGAAACATGGTAAGAAATTTTTCTCTCCCTGGAAAATAAACATTCTGCTGTTCAAACAGGATTTTAGACAAGATTATCTGACTTTTTTCGCTAATCTAGACTTTCTTTCATTGTAAAAAAGACATTGTGGCTTTGAATGGATTTAGGCTGCATGAATTTACACAAGAATGTGACTTTTTACTATAAGGTATGTTATTGATATTTTACCATGATTTTCCAAATATTCTACAAGCTTTAGCTGTGGTTTTTGAAATACTTTAACAGTCTTTTCAGTCTTCATAAATTTCATGTAGTTTAATTGTTCTGAGTTATTGCCTATTTTGGTTTACAGTTAAAAGGAAAATCATTCCAGGTCCTATTTCCACATCATATTCTGTTATTTCAACATGATCATTGACGGTTCAAATACAAGGTTGAATATAGGATCATTTAAATATCCACTAATTTTGAGATTTGTTCTTCCAGGAGATGCTGAAAAAGTATCATTAGATAAAAATTTAATTCTGGGGCCCCACAGGGCCCTAGACCCTTGCTTCTGGGGAGCTGTAACCCCCTCCCCCCAAGACCCCCTGTAAATTTTCCTCGGATTTCACAATTTTCATTTCACAGCCCTGCTCTCTGAACCAAACAGCTCACTAGGCCAGGACATGCTGGCTCACCCTTGCCCAGCTCGTCTCCTGTATGCATTTCTTCCTCTTCCATAGATCACGGTGACACTACAAAGAATATGCATGACCGATCACACAGTGCTACTGGTAGCCCCGTACTGGCCGGGCAGGCTATGGTTCCCCATGATTCTGATGCTCCTCAGGGCAGAGCCGTGGCCTCTCCCTCAAAGGAGGGACCTTTTGTCACATTTGGACAGGAGCATGTGGCATCCTCACCCAGAACATCTTCAGCTGTATGTGTGGCCCCTGAAGGGCCAGACTCCATGCTGAACACTTACTTATGTTCAAACTGTAGTGCAGACTGTACTGAATGCCCGTGAGCTCTCAACTAGGGCATTATACAACAATAGATAGAAGCTTGTTACCCGTCAGTGCATTACACAGGGTGTGGACCCTGAGCGTTGTTCTGTGCCAGTGCTGCTTAGCTATCTTCAAACATTGTTGGACAGCAGTCTTTCTCTTTCTACAATAAAGGTTTGTGTTGCCATTGTCTTTGCTCACCACATTATGGTGGATAGATGCTCAATAGGTTCGCACCCCCTGATATGCCATTTTCTAAGAGGTACTCTCCAGCTTTGGCCTCCGGTGGTTGCACATGTGCCATCCAGGGATTTTCCATTGGTCCTAGAGGGCTTATGCTCTGAACCGTTTAAGCCACTGACAGCCATAGACCTCATATGGTTGTCTGTTAATATTGCATTCCTCAATTTCAATTCAGTTTATTTTCAATTTCAGTTTATTTTCATTTACAGTGGGGAAAATATGTATTTGACCCCCTGTCGGTTTTGCAGGTTTTCCCACCTACAAAGAATGGAGAGGTCTGTAATTTTAGGTACACTTCAACTGTGAGAGACAGAATCTAAAAAAAAAAAAAAAAAATCCAGAAAATCACATTGTATGATTTTTTAATAATTAATTTGCATTTTATTGCATGAAATAAGTATTTGACCCCCTACCAACCAGTAAGAATTCTGGCTCACACAGACCTGCTAATTTTTCTTTAAGAAGCCCTCTTATTCTGCGCTCTTTATCTGTATTAATTGCACCTGTTTGAACTTGTTACCTGTATAAAAGACACCTGTTCACACACTCAATCAATCACACTCCAACCTGTCCACCATAGCCAAGTCCAAAGAGCTGTCTAAGGCCACCAGGGACAAAACTGTAGACCTGCACGAGGTTGTGATGGACTACAGGACAACAGGCAAGCAGCTTGGTAGAAGACAACAACTGTTATGATTATTTATTAGAAAGTGGAAGAAACACATGATGACTGTCAATCTCCCTCGGTCTGGGATTCCATGCAAGATCTTACTTTGTGGGGTAAGGATGATTCTGAGAAAGCTCAGAACTACACAGGAGGACCTGGTCAATGACCTGAAGAGAGCTGGGACCACAGTCACAAAGATTACATTAGTAACACATGATGCTGTCATGGGTTAAAATCCTGCAGGGCAGCAAGGTCCCCCTGCTCAAGCCAGCACATGTCTAGGCCCATTTGAAGTTCACCATTGACCATCTGGATGATCCAGAGGAGGCATGGGAGAAGGTCATGTGGTCAGATGAGACCAAAATAGAGCTTTTTGGAATCAACTCCACTTACCATGTTTAGAGGATGAGAACAACCCCAAGAAAACCATCCCAACTGTGAAGCATGGGGGTGGAAACATCATACTCTGGGGGTGCTCTTCTGCAAAGGGGACAGGACGACTGCACCGTATTGAAGGGAGGATGGATGGGGTCATGTATTGCAAGATTTTGGCAAACAATCTCCTTCCCTCAGTAAGAGCATTGAAGATGGGTCTTGGCTGGGTCTTCCAGCATGACAGTGACCCCAAACACACAGCCAGGGCAACTAAGGAGGGGCTCCGTAAGAAGCGTTTCAAGGTCCTGGAGTGGCCTCGTCAGTCTCTAGACCCGAACTCAATAGAAAATTGATAAGATTTAACCTGAGATGCAAACAAAACAATGTTATTCCCAAATGCAAGGAGTAGGGGAAAAACTACAGAGGATCTTCAGACAGCACAAAATCCCAGTTTACTTTAAACCGGTTAACACCTTGAGACAGAAATTAGTTCACCCTAAGGACAGGATCCCTAGTTACAAACAGGGCAATGAAGTGTATTCTATCAGATGTCAGGAAAACTGTAACAAACACTACATTGGTGAGACTAAGCAACCTTTACACAAAAGGCTATACCAGCACCGCAGAGAGGGCGCCAGTGGACCTCAGTCTGCAGTTCATCTCCACCTTAAAGACAATAACCACATGTTTGAGGACAAGGAAGTTAAAATATTAGCCAGAGAGAAGAAATGGTTTGAGAGAGGGGTCAAGGAGGCATTCTTTGTGAAACGTTTGAAACCCAGCCTTAACCGGGGAGGGGGTCTGAGACACGCTTTATCCCCTCTTTACAATGGGGTACTCAGATCAAAGCAGTTTCAGTCTTTTGTTCATGGTAATGAGTCATTCACGTCATCAGCAGAGTCATCAAGGGAGCCATCAGGAGAGGGACAGCTGCCCGGTCATTAGGAGGGTGCTAACTAGAGCACAGTAGGTGCTGATTAGAGCTATTGTTTAGTCACTAGCCTATAGCAGTCTGCCTCTCGGTAGGAGGGGTCTTGTTAGGTTTAAAACTCCAGCTTTTGTGACTTCTTGATTTTTCTTCTCTACAAGAGTCAAGACAAAAGTCAGACCACCAGAGCAAGAATTTTAGCTGAAGAAGCTTCTGCGATTTGAAGCGAAACGTCCTCGCGTCAAGCAACTCAGTCCAGTCGAAGATTCAAGCTTCTCTACTGTTTGGAAAATACCCAGTCAGTATACAGTCTTGTGAATAGTTTAAACTCAGCGCTCAAAACTACACTCGACATGATTGCGCCACCTTTGTTAAAACCACGCCTTCCCAAAACACAGTCACCTTGGTTCAGTGGTTACTTGCGGGACCTCAAGCATAAGGATAGAAGTCTAGAATGGAAATGGTGTAGTTCAAAATTAGAAGTATTCCACCTTGCATGACGTGATGCTATCTTAGACTATAAGCATGCACTACTGGCTACAAAGCGGACCTATTACTCTGATTTGATCAACAAAAACAAGCATAACTCAGTTCTTGTTTGACACGGTGGCAACACTTATTCATGGACAACCACCTGTAGTTTGCTCTCCTTTTACAGCACAAGATTTCGTGGATTACTTTTATAAGAAAATAGAAGACATTAGTTTAAACATACCACAGCATGTCCTAAACAAGCCACTACACCCTGCTATTGAGGTGGGTGCCATTACTGAGGTATTACCGAGATTTGCAGAATTTGATAGTATTTCTCTAGGCATGCTGACAAAACTCATAATGTCTACAAAAAGCACAACCTGTTTATTTGATCCTATACCAACAAAACTGTTTAAGGACCCGTGGCCCACTCTTGGGCCGACTGTGCTGGAAATTATTAATCTTTCTTTAACTTCTGGATCTGTTCCTAAATGTTTCAAATCTGCAGTGATTAAACCATTACTTTAGAAATCTAATCTTGACCCTAGTGTATTGAAAAACTATCAGCCGATATAAAATCTATCATTTTGCTCTAAAATTCTGGAAAAAGTAGTGTCACGGCAGCTCATGGACTGTCTTACTGAGAATAATCTCTTTGAGCCACTGCAGTCTACTTTTAGAAAATATCACTCCACAGAGACGGCTCTCACTAAAGTGGTGAATGATCTTCTACTTACAGTGGATTTGGACACGACTACGGTTCTGGTGCTGTTAGATCTCAGTGCTGCATTTGATACCGTGGATCATCATAGTCTACTTGATAGGCTGGAAAATCATTTTGGGATTACTGAGAGTGCCCTTGCATAGTTGATGTCATACTTGACCAGTCGTTCTCACTGTGTTTTGTACAGTAACACTACCTCTAACCTTAGTGACATGAAATTTGGGGTTCCACAGGGGTCTGTCTTAGGCCCCCTGTTTTTCTTCCTTTTATATATCCCCTTTTGGGCACATATTGCGGCATTTTGGGGTTACCTTTCACTGCTATGCTGATGATACTCAGTTATACATGCCGATAACTGCTGGTAATCTCATCCACATAAAATCCTTAGATTGCCTTGCATCAGTAAGAAGTTGGATGTCTACAAACCTCCTACTTTTTAAATTCTGATAAGACTGAAATGATGGTTCTTGGTCCAGTGAGACATCGGCATCAATTTGACCAGTTATTGCTTAGCCTAGGCTCGTGTGTCATACAACCCCAATTCCAATGAAGTCGGGACATTGTGAAAAATGTAAATACAAACAGAATACAATGATTTTTAAATCCTCTTCAACCTATGTTCAACTGAATACACCACAAAGACAAGATATTTAATGTTCAAACCGATAAACTTTATTGTTTTTGTGCCAATATTTGCTCATTTTGAAATGGATGCCTGCAACACGTTTCAAAAAAGCTGGGACACCTTTCCTTCTAACAACACTCAGTAAGCATTTGGGAACTGAGGACACTAATTGTTGAAGCTTTGTAGGTGGAATTCTTTCCCATTCTTGCTTGATGTACAACTTCAGTTGTTCAACAGTCCGGGGTCTCTGTTGTCGTATTTTGTGCTTCATAATGCGCCACACATTTTCAATGGGTGACAGGTCTGGACTGCAGGCAGGCCAGTCTACAACCCCTGGCAAAAATTATGGAATCACCGGCCTCGGAGGATATTCATTCAGTTGTTTAATTTTGTAGAAAAAAAGTAGATCACAGACATGACACAAAACTAAAGTCATTTCAAATGGCAACTTTCTGGCTTTAAGAAACACTATAAGAAATCAGGAAAAAAAAATTGTGGTAGTCAGTAACTGTAACCAAGCAGAGGGAAAAAATATGGATTCACTCAATTCTGAGGAAAAAATTATGGAATCACCCTTTAAATTTTCATCCCCAAAACTAACACCTGCATCAAATCAGATCTGCTCATTAGTCTGCATCTAAAAAGGAGTGATCACACCTTGGAGAGCTGTTGCACCAAGTGGACTGACATGAATCATGGCTCCAACACGAGAGATGTCAATTGAAACAAAGGAGAGGATTATCAAACTCTTAAAAAAGAGGGTAAATCATCACGCAATGTTGCAAAAGATGTTGGTTGCTCACAGTCCTCCGTTTTTGGAGTGTCAGAGGACAAGTTGGGACATGTTCAGCTCTCCACAATTTCTCTTATACTCAATCGACTGGTAAGCCACTGAAAGCCGAGATAGGCATGTCCCAACTTGTCCTCTGACAAGTAAAAACATATGAATCAAATCCATATATTTTTTGCATAAAATAAAAAGGTCGGATACTTTTCTCACAGACCTCGTACATACAGAAAAGCTAAACGAAAGCCATAATTAACACCTAAACAGAAAAAAACAAGGTTACAATGGGCTAAGGAAAAGCAATCGTGGACTGTGGATGACTGGATGAAAGTCATATTCAGTGATGAATCTCGAATCTGCATTGGGCAAGGTGATGATGCTGGAACTTTTGTTTGGTGCCGTTCCAATGAGATTTATAAAGATGACTGCCTGAAGAGAACATGTAAATTTCCACAGTCATTGATGATATGGGGCTGCATGTCAGGTAAAGGCACTGGGGAGATGGCTGTCATTAAATCATCAATAAATGGACAAGTTTACGTTGATATTTTGGACACTTTTCTTATCCCATCAATTGAAAGGATGTTTGGGGATGATGAAATCATTTTTCAAGATGCTAATGCATCTTGCCATAGAGCAAAAACTGTGAAAACATTCCTTGCAAAAAGACACAGGGTCAATGTCATGGCCTGCAAATAGTCCGGATCTTAATCCAATTGAAAATCTTTGGTGGAAGTTGAAGAAAATGGTCCATGACAAGGCTCCAACCTGCAAAGCTGATCTGGCAACAGCAATCAGAGAAAGTTGGAGCCAGATTGAAGAGTACTGTTTGTCACTCATTAAGTCCATGCCTCAGAGACTGCAAGATGTTATAAAAGGCAGAGGTGGTGCAACAAAATACTAGTGATGTGTTGGAACGTTCTTTTGTTCTGTCATGATTCCATAATTTTTTTTTCCTCAGAATTGAGTGATTCCATATTTTTTTCCTTCTGCTTGGTCTAAAAAGTAAACCGTTACTGACTGCCACAATTTTTTTCCTGATTTCTTATAGTGTTTCTTAAGCCAGAAAGTCATTTGAAATGACTTTAGTTTTGTGTCATGTCTGTGATCTGCTTTTTTCTTACAAAATTAAACAAACTGAATGAACATCCTCCGAGGCAGGTGATTCCATAATTTTTGCCAGGGGTTGTAGTACCCGCACTCTTTTACTACGAAGCCACGCTGTTGTAACACGTGCGGAATGTGTCTTGGCATTGTCTTGCTGAAATAAGCAGGGACGTCCCTGAAAAAGACGTTGCTTGGATGGCAGCATGTGTTGCTCCAAAACCTGGATGTACCTTTCAGCATTGATGGTGCCATCACAGATGTGTAAGTTGTACATGCCGTGGGCACTAACACACCCCCATACCATCACAGATGCTGGCTTTTGAACTTTGCACTGGTAACAATCTGGATGGTGTTTTTCCTCTTTTGTCCGGAGGACACGACGTCCATAATTTCCAAAAACAATTTGAATTGTGGACTCATCAGACCACAGCACATTTTTCCACTTTGCGTCTGTCCATTTCAAATGAGCTCGGGCCCAGAGAAGGCGGCAGCGTTTCTGGATGTTTTTGATGTATGACTTTCACTTTGCATGGTAGAGTTTTAACTTGCACTTGTAGATGTAGTGACAAACTGTGTTAACTGACAGTGGTTTTCTGAAGTGTTCCTGAGCCCACGCGGTAAGATCCTTTACACAATGATGTTGGTTTTTAATGCAGTGCCGCCTGAGGGATCGAAGGTCATGGGCATTCAATGTTTGTTTTCGGCCTTGCCGCTTACATGTAGAAAGTTCTCTAGATTGTCTGAATCTTCTGATTATATTATGGACTGTAGATGATGGAATCCCTAAATTCCTTGCAAATGAACGTTGAGAAACATTGTTCTTAAATTGTTGGACTATTTTTTTCATGTAGTTGTTCACAAAGTGTTGATCCTCACCCCATCTTTGCTTGTGAATGGCTGAGCCTTTTGGGGATGCTCCTTTTATACCCAGTCATGACACTCACCTGTTTCCAATTAACCTGTTCACCTGTGGAATGTTCCAAACACTTGTTCTTTGAGCATTCATCAACTTTCCCAGTCTTTTGTTGCCCCGTCCCAACTTTTTTGAAATTTGTTGCAGGCATCCATTTCAACATGACCATATTTGTAAAAAAACAATAAAGTTTATCAGTTTGAACATTAAATATCTTGTCTTTGTGGTGTATTCAATTGAATATAGGTTGAAGAGGATTTGCAAATCATTGTATTCTGTTTTTAATTTACATTTTACACAATGTCCCAACTTCACTGGAATTGGGGTTGTACATCACACTGACGAAGTGAGGAACCTTGGGGTAATTTTTGTTCCTGTGTTGTCCTTTGACCTCCACATTAGAGATATTACGAGGACTGCTTTCTTCCACCTGTGAAATATAGTGAAGATTCGTCCCATCCTGTCTATGGCTGATGCTGAGACCCTGATTCGTGCTTTTTCTAGATTGGGCTACTGCAATGTTCTATTTTCTGGTTTACTGCAGTCCAGCATTAGGGCTCTCCAATTGGTTCAAAATGCTGCTGCCAGACTATTGACCGAAGCAGAAAATTTTTGGCGTCTCTTCACTGGCTTCCTGTCACAGTGAGATCAGAGTTTAAGGTTCTGCTATTAGTTTATCAAATTGTTCATGGACTGGTACCTCCCTACTTACCTGACCTAATTAAACCCTATGTACTGGCCTGGGGTCTGCGGTCTCAGGGTGCAGGACTACTTTGTGTCTCTAAGGTGAATAAGAAGTCTGTGGGTCACAGAGCTTTCTCTTATTGTGCCCCTGTTCTGTGTAATGATCTCCCTGCATCAGTAAAACAGTCAGATTCTGTGGAGATGTTCAAGTCCAGACTTAAGACACACTTATTTTCCCTTTCATATGTCTAACATACTGACATAGTATGTTTCTATGCTTTATACTCTTTTAAATTCATTTTATTTGTAAACTGAGCATGCCGCAGCCTCAACTTTACCTAAATTCTGGGTCTTTTAGTGAAGCTTAGGGCTAGTGGCCGGTGAGCACCTTCGTATTTCTTCTGTTTTTGTTGTTGGTCAATGCTGACAAATTACACTGTATTTGTCTTTCTGATGCCTGATTCTGTTTTTTTTTTTCTTTTCTGTTCTCCTTGTTTGAGGTGCGGCTTCATCCAGAGATGGGTGTGGTATCTGTTCCAGAAACTGTTCTGTGCACCAGCAACATTTCCTGTATGTTCATTTTAAGTGTTCTGTAATTTATGTCTGTATCATGGCCCAAGCAGAGGGTCACCCCTTTGAGTCTGGTCTGCTTGATGTTTCTTCCTCAGAGGGAGTTTTTCCTTACCATTGTCACCTGTGTTCTCGCTCTGGGGGTTCGAAAGGTTAGACCTTACTTGTGTGACCCGCCTTGAGGCAACCTTGTTGTGATTTGATGCTAGTAGTAAGTCCCTTCAGCTGCTCCCTTGTTTGCACTCGGGGTCACCACTGCAAATCCAAGGTGGATCTGCATGTTAAACTGGCACAGGTTTTACGCCGGATGCCCTTCCTGACGCAACTCCACATTACATGGAGAAATGTGGCAGGGTTGGGATTTGAACCCGGAGCCTTCTGAACTGAAACCAAGCGCATTAACCATTTGGCCACCACCCCTGCAGATTTGATGCTACATAAATGAAACTAAATTGAAATTGAAAATTAATTCTCGCAGGCAGAATCCTTTTGATTGGTAGGTGGAACACTTATGTTGACGAGCGCGCACGCGTGGTGTCTGCGGCTACTCCACTCGACATGGAGGCAAAACTATTTTCACATTATTATTGTTTACTGATGAGGTGATGGTTTAGTGGTTATGCATTGGGCTTGAGACCAGAGGGACCTTGGTTCAAATCCCAGCCTGACCGGAAAATCACTAAGGGCCCTTGAGCAAGGTCCTTAATCCCCTAGTTGCTCCCGTTGTGTAGCTTGTATGGCAGCAGCCTGACATTCAGGTGAATGTGAGGCATTATTGTAAAGTGCTTTGAGCGTCCGATGCAGATGGAAAAGCGCTATATAACTCTTGTCCATTTACCATTAGGGCAGTCACAATTATTACAATATTCGCCAGTCGCAATTATTTTTCATATTCGCAAATATTTTTCATAATCGCGATTATCGTGAATTACTTATTTTATCCACAAAGTTGCATAAAACGACTCAGAATCTGACGTCATCGTGCTGCAGCAGCCACATGCAGCCACGCTGCCTCACTCTGTTTCCTCTCGTCTTGGTCAGATGGTTAGCGAGGCTCGGATAATAACACGGAGCGTGAGGAGGTTCTGGTTCCAAAGCCACGTACCACGGCACCACTGTGGATGCATTTCGGTTTTAAGTAGGGCTGCCTCTACTAGTCACGACTACGTTGATGATTGAAATCATTAACAACTAATTTAGTAGTTGACGAGTTGTTTATTTTATTTAAGTCTTTTTTTCTCTCAATTCATAGTTTTAGGCAGCTAGCCGCCCTGCCGTCATTTGGACGTTCAAATTTTGAATAAGACAGCCGATTAAAACAGCAGCCGTCTTATTCAAAGCCATTTTAAAATGGGTAGTTTACCGAAGGGGGGTGTGTGTGTGTGTGTGTGCGCGCGCGCGCACGGAGTCAACTCGCTACGGACTGTGAGGGAGGGAGTGAGATTCCTGAACGGAGGCACGAGACGTTACGTGCTGTGAACCATCAGTGCACTTAAGACAGCGAGCGCGGAGCAGAGAGAGAAGATTTTAACCCGAGTGAACATACGAGGTCTCTTAGATAATAAACCGACCCTTTTATTTATTTTTTTAACTATATGGATTTGAATGACGTGATTACACCAATCATGCTTGAACCCTCGTGCGCATGCGTGAGTTTTTTCACGCGTGTCGGTGACGTCATTTCCCTGTGGGTAGGCCTTGAGTGAGATGTGGTCCCGCCCTCTCGGCTGAATTCCTTTGTTTCACACGCTGCTCGAGACGGCGCGCGTTGCTTTATCAAAATTTTTTCTGGACCTGTGAGGAATATCCGAGTGGACACTATTCGAGAAATTAAGCTGGTGTTCTGTGAAAAGTTTAACGGCTGATGAGAGATTATGGGGTGTTTCTGTCGGTGTAAGGACTTCCCACAGAGCGGGACGTCGCGCAGCGCTCCCAGGCGACGTTGTCTGGCTGTTTCGAGCTGAAATCATCCTAATTTAAGGTTCTGTTGACCCAGGACGTCGTGAGAGAACAGAGAAGATTCAGAAGAGGCCGGCATGAGGAGTTTATGTGGACATTCCACTGTTAAAGGTCATCTTGTAATGAAAGAACGTCCGCGCAAATTCGCCGAGTCGTTTCCGTGACGACGACGCAAATCTGTGTGCGCCGCGACCAGAAAAACACCTCCGTGTTGAAAACCATTTGTAAAATTCAGGCGGCTTTTGATGGCTTTCAACAAGTGAGTAACTGAGAAATTGTTTAACAGCTTGGGCATGTTCCAATTTGCCCGTTAAGATTTCCAACGGAGGTGTTTTTCCTGCCGCGACCCCCCGCGGTCGGGTCCAGCCCGACATGCGACTCTGCCCGCACGTTCTTTCATTACAAAATGACCGTTAACAATGGAATGTCCGAATAAACTCCTCATGCCGACTTCTTCTGAAAGTTCTCTGTTCTCTGACGACTTACTGCGTCAACAGAGCCTGAAATGTGGAAGTTTTCAACTTGAAACGGCGAGAAGCTGCCGCCTCGAAGCGCAGATCGCCGTCAGGCGCCGTGGACCGTCCTTAAAGTGACACTACCAGACCAAAATCTCTCATCAGCCGTTAAAATTTTTACTGAAAACCAGCTGAATTTATTGAATGGTGTCCACTCAGTTGTGCCTTACAGTTTTGAAAAAAATTTTATCAAACAAAGCAACAGTCTGAGCCATTCCTAAACAATGAAAAAAATCGACGAGCGTGTAGACGACTCCTCACTCAAAGACTGCCCACAGGCGAATGACGTAACCGACAGGCGTGAAAAAACTCTCGCATGCCCACGAGGGTTCAAGCATGTCTGATGTAATCACAGGTGATTCAAATCCATATGGTTTTTGAAAAAATAATAAGGTCGGATACTTTTCTAATAGACCTCGTATATATAAAAAACCAAACCGTGGAGCTGCCTTTACTCTCTGTACTTTCTCTACACTTGTGGTTCTGATGTCACCGACCTGTTCACACCATGTGTACGTCATATACTGAATTTATGAGATGAAATAAACGGTCAAATATCCTAAAACATCCTTAAAAATGAGAATATATAAATGAACTGAGCAAAAATTACACACACGGGTTTAAAAACCCCCTGCTGTTCAGAGGCACAGATCACAAAAAGCTGAACTTGAACAGCTGTTTATTTTCCAAAGGTGTGTATTTGTTCAATCTTGAGCTTAATGTAGTGTTCAAGCACAAAACGTGACTGAGGAAAAAAAGGATGACTTCATCACACTAAAATGAACTGGAGTCAGAATAAAAATACAAGCTGCTGATTTCTGTTATTTTTCAAAGTTATTAAGCTGCAGCTATATGTTTTATTTCAAAGTGAGTTGCCTCTTATTGTGTTCTGATTTATTTACAAAAAAAAAAAAAATACGGGGAGTGTAATCAGCCTGCATTGTTCTGTTAAGTTTATATCAATTTTCCTGAACATGTCCAGGTGTTTTTTCCTTCTTTATAAGAGTTTGGTGTTTGCTCCACAAAGTTTTAAAACACAGTAAAATGTTCACACTTTTCTTTATAGCACTTCTGTAATTTCAGAAATTCATCAGAAACAACCACAAATCAGAAAAAGTTGGGACTGTATGTAAAATGAAGATAAAAATAAAAATGTTGCACTATTCCCAGTTTCTCCACTCAGAGAAGCCAAACGTTCTTCCAGAGTTGTGCAATCATACTATGATAGTAGAATATAAAGAAGGGGAAAAAAAGAAAAAAATAGACAATATAATCATCAATCGCAATTATTTGCCTGACAATCGTCTCCAGAAATTCCTAATCGTGACAGCCCTGTTTAACATTTGTTTTGTGGCTCATGGGATAATTTCATCGTGTACAGACTGAGACATGAGCAGATGAGGGACTGCGAGTCTTTCAACTAGCAGTGCAAAACGGGTGGAGGTGGAATAAGAGTAGGCTCCGTTAACAGCAGAGGTTCAATCCATCAGCTGCAATAATGGATTACAGCCGGCGCTGCAACCTGTTGGAGTTGCACTCAAATCTCGTTGTAATGCAATTTACAATGACAATAAAGGTGATTGTGATTCTGATTCTTCTGAACCTGGCACCAAACTGCAGTGTGATAAATGGACTTTTCTTTAGCCAGGATACAAAGAATTAAATTATATTCAGACTTTCTTTTGTAAAAGTGGATACGTTTTCAGGTGATCTCACTAAAACGGACAGGTAAGACTTGTGTGAATGCATTTAATATTTAATAATAGCATGTTTATCAGGCTACTAACGTACAGAACACTAACTGTATTCAAGAAGGAAACAAGATTTATTTGATGGAATAGCGCTATATAAATGCAGCTAATTTATCTTGTCATTTTTCAGATTTAAAATGTATGTACCTGTTTGTAAGAAAAAAACTTAATAAATAAAAAATCCACACTTCCTCATCACTTTTTTTCTGATGTCATAGATAATAAAACAAACTTTAAAAAAATATCAGTTGATTATGACCAAAGAACTGGCAAAAAAACAGTTTATCACCTCCACCTGCATGCCGAAATTGCCCGCATTATTTATTTCTTCTTCTTTGTCTTTCTGCTGTTCCGTTAGGGGGCGCCACAGCAGATCAATTGTTTCCATCTCACCCTGTCCTCTGTATCTTCCTCTGTCACACCAACCACCTGCATTTCCTATCTCAGCACATCCATGAACCTCCTCTTTGGCGTCCCTCTTCTCCTCCTGCGTGGTGGCTCCATCCTCAGCATCCTTCTCCCTATATACCCTGGGTCCCTCCTCTGCACATGTCCAAACCATCTCAATCTCGCCTCTCTGACTTTGTCTCCAAACCGTCCCACCTGAGCTGTCCCTCTGATATGGTCATTCCTAATCTTGTCCATTCTTGTCACTCCCAAAGAGAATCTCAACATCTTCAGCTCTGCCACCTCCAGCTCTGCTTCCTGCCTTTTTGTTAATGCCACCGTCTCTAAGCCGTACAACATAGCTGGTCTCACTACTGTTTTGTAAACTTTCCCCTTCACTCTTGCTGATATTCTTTGGTCACAAATCACTCCTGCCACCTTTCTCCACCCACTCCACCCTGCCTGCACTCTCTTCTTCACCTCTCTACCACACTCTCAATTACTTTGAACAGTTGACCCCAAATATTTCAACTCATCTACTTTCTCCACTTCTACTCCTTGTAACTGCACTATTCCACTGGGCTCCCTCTCTTTCACACACATGTACTCAGTCTTGCTTCTACTGACTTTCATTCCC
This sequence comes from Thalassophryne amazonica, assembly GCF_902500255.1. Lineage (NCBI taxonomy): Eukaryota > Metazoa > Chordata > Actinopteri > Batrachoidiformes > Batrachoididae > Thalassophryne > Thalassophryne amazonica. Next base: position 4,365,913 of record NC_047115.1, on the reverse strand, counting down.
CTTCTCTCCAAAGCATATTCTCCACCTCTCCAGACTAGACTCAACTTGCTCTCTACTCTCACTACAGATCACAATTTCATCTGCAAACATCATAGTCCATGGGGACTCCTGTCTGATCTCATCCATCAACCTGTCCATCACCACTGCAAACAAGAAAGGACTCAGAGCTGATCCTTGGTGTAATCCCACCTCCACCTTGAATCAATCAATCAATCAATCAACTTTTTTCTTATATAGCGCCAAATCACAACAAACAGTTGCCCCAAGGCGCTCTATATTGTAAGGCAAGGCCATACAACAACCATGAAAAACCCCAACGGTCAAAACGACCCCCTATGAGCAAGCACTTGGCTACAGTGGGAAGGAAAAACTCCCTTTTAACAGGAAGAAACCTCCAGCAGAACCAGGCTCAGGGAGGGGCAGTCTTCTGCTGAGACTGGTTGGGGCTGAGGGAAAGAACCAGGAAAAAGACATGCTGTGAAGGGGGGCAGAGATCGATCACTAATGATTAAATGCAGAGTGATGCATACGGAGCAAAAAGAGAAAGAAACAGTGCATCATGGGAACCCCCCCACAGTCTACGTCTAAAGCAGCATAACCAAGGGATGGTCCAGGGTCACCTGATCCAGCCCTAACTATAAGCCTTAGCGAAAAGGAAAGTTTTAAGCCTAATCTTAAAAGTAGAGAGGGTATCTGTCTCCCTGATCTGAATTGGGAGCTGGTTCCACAGGAGAGGAGCCTGAAAGCTGAAGGCTCTGCCTCCCATTCTACTCTTACAAACCCTAGGAACTACAAGTAAGCCTGCAGTCTGAGAGCGAAGCGCTCTAATGGGGTAATATGGTACTACGAGGTCCCTAAGATAAGATGGGACCTGATTATTCAAAACCTTATAAGTAAGAAGAAGAATTTTAAATTCTATTCTAGAATTAACAGGAAGCCAATGAAGAGAGGCCAACACGGGTGAGATATGCTCTCTCCTGCTAGTCCCCGTCAGTACTCTAGCTGCAGCATTCTGAACCAACTGAAGGCTTTTTAGGGAACTTTTAGGACAACCTGATAATAATGAATTACAATAGTCCAGCCTAGAGGAAATAAATGCATGAATTAATTTTTCAGCATCACTCTGAGACAAGACCTTTCTGATTTTAGAGATATTGCGTAAATGCAAAAAGGCAGTCCTACATATTTGTTTAATATGCGCTTTGAATGACATATCCTGATCAAAAATGACTCCAAGATTTCTCACAGTATTACTAGAGATCAGGGAAATGCCATCCAGAGTAACGATCTGGTTAGACACCATGCTTCTAAGATTTGTGGGGCCAAGTACAATAACTTCAGTTTTATCTGAGTTTAAAAGCAGGAAATTAGAGGTCATCCATGTCTTTATGTCTGTAAGACAGTCCTGCAGTTTAGCTAATTGGTGTGTATCCTCTGGCTTCATGGATAGATAAAGCTGGGTATCATCTGCGTAACAATGAAAATTTAAGCAATACCGTCTAATAATACTGCCTAAGGGAAGCATGTATAAAGTGAATAAAATTGGTCCTAGCACAGAACCTTGTGGAACTCCATAATTAACTTTAGTCTGTGAAGAAGATTCACCATTTACATGAACAAACTGTAATCTATTAGACAAATATGATTCAAACCACCGCAGCGCAGTGCCTTTAATACCTATGACATGCTCTAATCTCTGTAATAAAATTTTATGGTCAACAGTATCAAAAGCAGCACTGAGGTCCAACAAAACAAGCACAGAGATAAGTCCACTGTCCGAAGCCATAAGAAGATCATTTGTAACCTTCACTAATGCTGTTTCTGTACTATGATGAATTCTAAAACCTGACTGAAACTCTTCAAATAGACCATTCCTCTGCAGGTGATCAGTTAGCTGTTTTACAACTACCCTCTCAAGAATCTTTGAGAGAAAAGGAAGGTTGGAGATTGGCCTATAATTAGCTAAGATAGCTGGGTCAAGTGATGGCTTTTTAAGTAATGGTTTAATTACTGCCACCTTAAAGGCCTGTGGTACATAACCAACTAACAAAGATAGATTGATCATATTTAAGATTGAAGCATTGAATAATGGTAGGACTTCCTTGAGCAGCCTGGCAGGAATGGGGTCTAATAAACATGTTGATGGTTTGGATGAAGTAACTAATGAAAATAACTCAGACAGAACAATCGGAGAGAAAGAGTCTAACCAAATACCGGCATCACTGAAAGCAGCCAAAGATAACGATACATCTTTGGGATGGTTATGAGTAATTTTTTCTCTAATAGTCAAAATTTTGTTAGCAAAGAAAGTCATGAAGTCATTACTAGTTAAAGTTAATGGAATACTCAGCTCAATACAGCTCTGACTCTGTCAGCCTGGCTACAGTGCTGAAAAGAAACCTGGGGTTGTTCTTATTTTCTTCAATTAGTGATGAGTAGAAAGATGTCCTAGCTTTACGGAGGGCTTTTTTATAGAGCAACAAACTCTTTTTCCAGGCTAAGTGAAGATCTTCTAAATTAGTGAGACGCCATTTCCTCTCCAACTTACGGGTTATCTGCTTTAAGCTACGAGTTTGTGAGTTATACCACGGAGTCAGGCACTTCTGATTTAAAGCTCTCTTTTTCAGAGGAGCTATAGCATCCAAGGTTGTCTTCAATGAGGATGTAAAACTATTGACGAGATACTCTAACTCCCTTACAGAGTTTAGGTAGCTACTCTGCTCTGTGTTGGTATATGACATTAGAGAACATAAAGAAGGAATCATATCCTTAAACCTAGTTACAGCGCTTTCTGAAAGACTTCTAGTGTAATGAAACTTATTCCCCACTGCAGGGTAGTCCATCAGGGTAAATGTAAATGTTATTAAAAAATGATCAGACAGAAGGGAGTTTTCAGGGAATACTGTTAAGTCTTCTATTTCCATACCATAAGTCAGAACAAGATCTAAGATATGATTAAAGTGGTGGGTGGACTCATTTACTTTTGAGCAAAGCCAATAGAGTCTAATAATAGATTAAATGCAGTGTTGAGGCTGTCATTCTCAGCATCTGTGTGGATGTTAAAATCGCCCACTATAATTATCTTATCTGAGCTAAGCACTAAGTCAGACAAAAGGTCTGAAAATTCACAGAGAAACTCACAGTAACGACCAGGTGGACGATAGATAATAACAAATAAAACTGGTTTTTGAGACTTCCAATTTGGATGGACAAGACTAAGAGACAAGCTTTCAAATGAATTAAAGCTCTGTCTAGGTTTTTGATTAATTAATAAGCTGGAATGGAAGATTGCTACTAATCCTCCGCCCCGGCCCGTGCTACGAGCGTTCTGACAGTTAGTGTGACTCGGGGGTGTTGACTCATTTAAACTAACATATTCATCCTGCTGTAACCAGGTTTCTGTTAGGCAGAATAAATCAATACGTTGATCAATTATTATATCATTTACCAACAGGGACTTAGAAGAGAGAGACCTAATGTTTAATAGACCACATTTAACTGTTTTAGTCTGTGGTGCAATTGAAGGTGCTATATTATTTTTTCTTTTTGAATTTTTATGCTTAAATAGATTTTTGCTGATTATTGGTGGTCTGGGAGCAGGCACCGTCTCCACGGGGACGGGGCAACGAGGGGACGGCAGGGGGAGAGAAGCTGCAGAGAGGTGTATAAGACCACAGCTCTGCCTCCTGGTCCCAACGCTGGACAGTCACAGTTTGGAGGATCCAAGAAAATTGGCCAGATTTCTAGAAATGAGAGCTGCTCCATCCAAAGTGGGATGGATGCCGTCTCTCCTAACAAGACCAGGTTTTCCCCAGAAGCTTTGCCAATTATCAATGAAGCCCACCTCATTTTTTGGACACCACTCAGACAGCCAGCAATTCAAGGAGAACATGCGGCTAAACATGTCACTCCCGGTCTGATTGGGGAGGGGCCCAGAGAAAACAACAGAGTCCGACATTGTTTTTGCAAAGTTACACACCGATTTAATGTTAATTTTAGTGACCTCCGATTGGCGTAACCGAGTGTCATTACTGCCGACGTGAATTACAATCTTACCAAATTTACGCTTAGCCTTAGCCAGCAATTTCAAATGTCCTTCGATGTCGCCTGCTCTGGCCCCCGGAAGACAATTGACAATGGTTGCTGGTGTCGCTAACTTCACATTTCTCAAAACAGAGTCGCCAATAACCAGAGTTTGATCCTCGGCGAGTGTATCGTCGAGTGGGGAAAAACGGTTAGAGATGTGAACAGGTTGACGGTGTACACGGGGCTTCTGTTTAGGGCTACGCTTCCTCCTCACAGTCACCCAGTCAGCCTGCTTTCCCGACTGCCCGGGATCTGCCAGGGGGGAACTAACGGCGGCTAAGCTACCTTGGTCCGCACCGACTACAGGGGCCTGGCTAGCTGTAGAATTTTCCACGGTGCGGAGCCGAGTCTCCAATTTGCCCAGCCTGGCCTCCAAAGCTACGAATAAGCTGCACTTATTACAAGTACCGTTACTGCTAAAGGAGGCCGAGGAATAACTAAACATTTCACACCCAGAGCAGAAAAGTACGGGAGAGACAGGAGAAGCCGCCATGCTAAATCGGCTAAGAGCTAGTAGCTACGCAACCTAGCGGATTCCTAAAAACACACAAAGTGAATAATGTGTAAATAATTTAGAGGTGATTCAGCAGAAGGAGTGCCTTAATTAATTGAATGAGTCTGTCATTCCGACTGCGCATCTCACTGCTGTCACACTATTCTTGTACATGTCCTGCACTACCCTAACATACTTCTCTGCCACTCCAGACTTCCTCATACAATACCACAACTCTTCTCTTGGCACCCTATCGTAAGCTTTTTCTAAGTCCACAAACACACAATGTAACTCTTTCTGGCCTTCTCTGTACTTCTCCAACAGTATTCTCAGAGCAAACATTGCATCCGTAGTGCTCTTTCTCGACATGAAACCATATTGCTGCTCACAGATCTTCACCTGTTTTCTAAGCCTAGCTTCTACTACTCTTTCCCCTAACTTCATGCTGTGGCTGATCAGCTTTATGCCTCTGTAGTTACTGCAGCTGTGCACATCACCCTTGTTCTTGAAAATAGGAACCAGCACACTTCGTCTCCACTCCTCAGGCATCCTCTCACTTTCCACGATTTTATTAAACAATCTGGTTAGAAACTCTACTGCCATCTCTCCTAGACATTTCCATGCCTCCACTGGAATGTCATCTGGACCAACTGCCTTTCCACTCTTCATCCTCTTCATAGCAGCCCTCACTTCTTCCTTGCTAATCTCTTGTACTTCCTGATTTACGCTCACCACATCATCCAGCCTTTTCTCTCGCTCATTTTCTTTATTCATCAGCTCTTCAAAATATTCCCTCCACCTTCTCAGCACACACTCCTCACTTGTCAGCACATTACCATGTGCGTCTTTTACCACCCTAACCTGCTGCACATCCTTTCCAGCTCTGTCCCTTTGTTTGGCCAATCAGTACAAGTCCTTTTCTCCTTCCTTACTATTCAGCTTCTTGTACAGCTCGCAATATGCCTTTTCCTTCACTTTTGCCACTTCTCTTTTCACCTTACGCCGCATCTCCTTGTACTCCTGTCTACTTCATCTTTCTGACTATCCCAAAGCTTTTTCGCCAACCTCTTTCTCCTTATGCTTTCCTGGACCTCTTCATTCCACCACCAAGTCTCCTTGTCTTCCTTCCACTGTCCAGATGTCATACCCAGTACTGTCGTAGCTGTCTCCCTCACCACATCTGCAGTACTTTTCCAGTTGTCCAAAATTGCTTCCCCTCCAACCAGTGCTTCTCTCACCCGCTCACTAAATTTCACACAACAGTCTTCCTCCTTCAGCTTCCACCATCTGAGCCTTTGTTGAGCTCTCACTCTTCTTCTTTATCTCTAAAGTCATCCTACAAACACCCATCCTATGCTGTCTAACGACACTCTCTCCTGCTACCACCTTACAGTCTGTGATTTCTTTTAGCTTGCATCTCCTATAAAGAATGTAGTCCACCTGTGTGCACCTTCCTCCACTCTTATGTTACCCTGTGCTCCTCCCTTTTCTTAAAGTAGGTATTCACCACAGCCATTTCCATCCTTCTTGCAAAATCAACTACCATCTGTCCTTCCCCATTCCTATCCTTGATACCGTATCTACCCATTACTTCCTCATCACCTCTATTCCCTTCACCAACATGCCCGTTGAAGTCTGCTCCTATCACCACTCTTTCGTCCTTGGGCACACTCTCCACCACCTCATCTAACTCACTCCAGAAATCTTCTTTCTCCTTCATTTCACAACCTACCTGTGGGGCATATGCACTGATGATATTCATCATCACCCCTTCAATTTCCAATTTCACAGTCATCACCCTGTCAGACACTCGCTTAACCTCCAACACACTTTTAACTTACTCTTCCTTTAAAATGACCCCAACACCATTTCTCTTCCTGTCCTCACCATGGTACAACAACTTGTACCCACCGCCGATGCTCCTGCTTTTACTTCCCTTCCACTTGGTCTGTTGCACACATAATATGTCTACCTTTCTCTTCTCCATCATATCAGCCAGCTCTCTCCCTTTACCAGTCATACTACCAACATTCAAAGTCCCCACTCTCATTTCCACCCTTCTAGTTTTCTTCTTCTCCCGCTGTTTGTGGCAACGTTTTCCTCCTCTTCTTCGTCGTCTTCGCCCAGCAGTAGCCCAATTTCCACCGGCACCCTGTTGGGCAATAGCACCGGTGGCGGATGTTATTAACCCGGGCCGCGACCGATCCGGTATGGGAATTCGATTCTTAGTCTGCATAGTTGGGTTGGCTTGTTTTACGCCGGATGCCCTTCCTGACACAACCTCCTCATTTATCCGAGCTTGGGACCAGCCCTCAGAATGTACTGGCTGCACACCCCATGTGGCTGAGTTGCCTGCATTATTTATTTATTTAAAAAAAAAAAAATCAGCATTCTGTGTTCTGAACTCTGCCAATAAATATTGTTACTGTTACTGTGGTCTAAATAATGCTCCAAACCATCAGTCTGTGTCCCCGCAGCTTCTTCAGAAACACCTTCAGACTGGACTTAAAAAAAAAAAAAAAAAAAAAAAAAAAAAAAATCATCCGAAAACAGCTCGACTTCCACCGTGTTTACAGTTGATTTGGGTTTGAATTAGCAGGTCTTGTTCTCCTGATGACGTTGCAACAATATGGCCGCGGCTGAGGGCTGAAATAGAGCGCAGTCTTTAGACAGCTGTAGTTTATCCTTCACCTGCGCACTTATCCACTTTTATTGTTCAGGATTTTTTAAATATCAAAACTCATTTTTAATGATTTGTGCACATTTTTTTGGTGTCACCTACACTTTAAGCGGTATCGTTCATTCTTGCACTGAGGGTGCCTCAGTCTGTCACTGAACAAGCTGTTCAGCTCCACTACAGTCCGATGCAGAGGATGAGAGGAGTTGTTCATGATGGATTTGAACTTGGTTAACACTTTCCTCTCAGCCACCTCCTCCAGAGAGTCCAGAGGACAGCCCAGGACAGAGCTGGACTTCTTGACCAGCTTGTTCAGTCTCTTTCTCTCCCGCTCTGTGCTTCCCGGGGCCCAACAGACGACAGCATAGAGGTGAGCAGAGGCTACAATGGAGTCATAGAAGGTCTTAAGCAGAGGCCTGCTCACTCCAAAGGATCTCAGTGTCCTCAGGAGGTGGAGGCAACTCTGTCCCTTCTTGTACAGGGCGTCAGTGTTGTGAGTCCAGTCCAGTTTGTTGTTGAGGTGAACACCCAGGCTTTTGAAACTGTCCAGTCTCTATGTCCTCCCCCTGAATGTTCACCGGTGGGTGAGGTGGTGGTTTCCTCCTGAAGTCGATCACCATCTCCTTTGTCTTACTGGTGTTGAAACACAAGTGGTTGTGTTCACACCAGTCCACAAAATCCATGATGACTGACCGGTGCTCCAGCTCGTTCCCCTCAGACACACGACCCACAATGGCGGAGTCATCAGAGAACTTGTGGAGGTGGCAGCTGTCCGTGTTGTAGGTAAAGTCCGAGGTGTAAAGGGTGAAGAGGAAAGGCGAGAGGATGGTGCCCTGGGGGGCCCCGGTGCGGCACCTTACCACCTCAGACTGACAGCTGCGCCGCCGCATGTACTGCGAGCGGTCAGTGAAGTAGTCCATGGTCCAGGCAGCGAGGTGTCCATCCACACCTGCGTCCTCCAGCTTCCCCTGTAGCAGCACTGGTCTGATGGTGTTGATAGCACTGGAGAAATCAAAGAACATGATGCTCACAGCGCTCCTGCCGGTCTCCAGGTGGGTGAGCACTTGCTGCAGTAGGTAGATGACAGCGTCATCTACCCCAATGTTGGGCCTGTAGGCAAATTGCATTAGGTCCAGGATGTCGCTCACCACGGTGCGGAGATGAGACAGGATGAGCCGCTCCATGGTCTTCATGTCATGAGGTGGGAGGTCAGGGCAACTGGTCTTTAGTGGGCTGGTTCCTTGGCGTGCAATGTTTTGGGAACAGGGACCACACAGGAGGTCTTCCGCAGAGTGGGGACCACCCCCAGGCTGAGGCTCTTGTTGAAGATGTGGCTGAGGACCTCACAGAGCTCATCTGCACAGGTCTTCACCAGCCTCTGGGAGAACCCATCAGGTCCTGCTGCTTTCCTTTGCTTCAGCCGCAGGAGCTGACCTCTCACCTCGGTTGGCGTTACAGTAGGTTGGGGGTATAAGCTGAGGTGGGCTGGTGCTGAATACAGTCACGGGGGGGCAATGTCCGGGGTGCAGTGGAGGTGACTGGGGGGTAGAAGGTGGTGGGTCAGAGGGACTGGAGAGCTGACTGCTGGAGACATGTGGAGAGCCGGGAGCAGGGGGGGGGGAGCCAAAATGGTTAAAGTAGCTGTTTAGCTCCTCTGCAAACCGAGAATCTCCATCTGATGTCCTGCTGGCACCCTGCCCAAATCCAGAGTGGTCTTAAGGTATCTCCACACGTCCCTGATGTTGTTCTGGGCCAGCTGCTCCTCCATCTTCCCTCCATACACCTTGTTGGCTGCCAGGATCTTCCACTGGAGTTCCTGTTGGACTCTACGCTGCTCCTCTCTGTCTCCCGAGTTGAAAGCCCTTTTCTTCTGGTTCATCAGGACCTTCAGCTCGGGGGTCACCCAGGGGTGGTTATTGGGAAAGCACCGTACCCTCCGTGTGGGCACAGTGCTCTCCACACAGAAGTTCATGTAGTCGGTGACACACTGGGTCAGGCCGCTGATGTCTTCACCATAAGAGTTTTGAAACATGCTCCAGTCTGTGGTTCTGAAACAGTCTCTCATCCTCTCAGTGGCCTCTTCATTCCAGAGTTTCATTGACCTTTTCTGCACTGGCTCTCATCTCACCCTGGGTGTGTATTGGGGGAGCAGATAGACGAGATTGATCAGAGCGTCCCAGCGGGGGGAGGGGGCGGAGGTGTAAGCGGTCCCAGCGGGGGGAGGGGGCGGAGGTGTAAGCGTCCTCCACATTAGCGTAAAAAAGGTCCAGTATTCTATTGTCCCTGGTTTTACATGTGACCAGTGATGCCGGTAATGCATTACTAAGTAACATGTTATTCTAATCTAACCACTTTTTTTAGTGACGAGTAATCTAACGCGTTAATCTTTCCAAATCAATAATCAGATTAAAGTTACTTCTCCAAGTCACTGTGCCTCACTATTAAGCTATGAGCTTTTCATCTGCGGTTTTCTGCAGCAGCTACGACTCATCCTCACCTCTTAAACCGCGGTGACAACAGCACACCTGCATTGAGCTTTACAACGACATTTTTATGCCTTTTTTCCTCCTTTATTTAGAATTCTGCTCGTTAAAAACAGCTGATCCTCCACGACACGTCAACAACTAACACTATTTTCCACTCAAATGCACCTAACTCCTGAGGACCACACGATGTGAAAACGCAATAAAACTTTCTTACCTGTAAATCTGGTCATGTTTTCTGCATAAATAAATGTTATCCATTCTTTGTGCTCAAACGCCAAAGCAGGGGCGAATACAGATGGAATGGGGGCGTGGGGCAGGGGTGTGCCCCCCTCCCCCACAACACCCCTAGATTAAAGGTCCAGTTTTGAAGCCTTTTTTACTACAACTACTAATACTACTTATAATAATAATAATTTCGACAAGTAAAATGTTTAGAGAGAATTTAAATGTTAGAAAAATGTTAGAATTTAATTGTTACATTTATAAACAATGTAGGTTAGAAATTGCAAGTTTTACTGTTACAGTGCTGTCAAGAAAGACGTCTTTATTTTACTTTTTATAAAACAAGTTTTTATTTTCATTGAAGTCAAGAAAGGGTGACTATAAAGTGAGTTTTGGCAAAACAGGTATTGTAATGATGCACTGTTTCTTTCTCTTTTTGCTCTGTATGCACCACTCTGCATTTAATCATTAGTGATCGATCTCTGCTCCCCTCCACAGCATGTCTTTTTCCTGGTTCTCTCCCTCAGCCCCAACCAGTCCCAGCAGAAGACTGCCCCTCCCTGAGCCTGGTTCTGCTGGAGGTTTCTTCCTGTTAAAAGGCAGTTTTTCCTTCCCACTGTAGCCAAGTGCTTGCTCACAGGGGGTCGTTTTGACCGTTGGGGTTCGGTCAAAACGAACCCCAACGCCATTGCGGCTCCATCCCCACGCGCGAATTCCTCCACACGTCTTTTATTACAAAATCTCCTGTAACAGTGGAATGTGCCGTAAAAGTGCTGATGTCCACCTCTTCTGCAATTTCTCTGGTAGTCAGACGACGTCCCGGATCAACACAGCCTTCACTTTGGAAATGATCTGGTCGTTTCAGCCTGTCGATGGCCGCTCGGAGTGCGACACGCCCTCCGCCATTGTGCGCCGTCTTTAAACCGGTTGTAACACTCTTTAATCTGTGTGACTTCCAGAGTATCCTCCCTGAAAGCCGTCTGAATCTTCCGAATGGTTTCCACCTGGCTGTCTCTCACAGTTTCTGGAAAAATTTGATTCAGCGCTGCTCCCATCACTCAGTCATTTCCCTGACAATGAAAATCCGACGAGGGGGGTGGACAAGTACTCACTCAAAGCCTGCCCACAGGCGAATGACGCAACCGACAGGTGTGAAAAAACTCACACATGCGCACGAAGGTTCAAGCTTGGCTGATGCAAGTGCACATGATTCAAATCCATATAGTTTTTGAAAATAATAAAAAGGTCGGATACTTTTCTAACAGACCTCGTAGAGAGATTAAAGCTACATCAGCACGTTCTATGTGAACTTTAGCGATCATAGTCCTGCCTTTATCAAACTAGTTATCAAAATTCAAATTTATTAATTTATATAGCGCCAATTTGCGGTGAAATCGCCTCAAGGCACTTCACACAACATAAAAACAGAGAAAACTGAATTAAAAACTTAAAAACACAATAAAAAGACAAAACCATAAAAGAACACAAGAATAAAAATACATCATAACACAATAAAGCTAATGATAAAACAAGGAAAACAAATGAGTCTTTAAACGTGATTTAAAAGTCTCCACAGTATCGGACTGTCGTATGTGTGCCGGGAGATCGTTCCACAGAGCTGGGGCACGGTAGGAGAAAGCTCTGTGACCGGCAAACTTTTTATCCACTCTGGGAACACATAAAAGTCCTGCACCCTTAGAACGCAGGGCCTGAGCCGGTACATAGGGCCTAACCAGGTCAGCCTGATAGGGAGGTGCCAGATTATCAATAATCTTAAATTGTAAACTGTGGTGACAAACAACTGTGACACCCTTTGTTTTGTTCTGGGCTGAAGAATGAGCAATAACCTTAAAGAATTTATTTGCTAGTCTGTGTGTGGCCTCTGAGTGAATGGGTCTCTTGTAACATTGTAATTTGAACCCTTTGACAACATAGAAAGTTCAGGACAGCAACACACTTCACGGGATTATTGAGGCTGAGAAAAGTCAAATGGTTGGTGTTGTACATTCATGTAAAAACGGAGTGAGAGAGAGCAGCAGATGATACAATAAAAAAAAAAAAAAAGATAAAGTCCTGGACCCGAGAAAACAAAACGGCAACCACAGAAACAAGAACAAACAGCAACACAAACATAACACAGAGCAGAAAGGAAGGAAACTTCCTCACCTAAAACTCCCATGGAGAAGAAGAAAGAAAAGGAGTGATCTGTGCTGCACTGAGCAGCTGCAGCTAAACTAAAAAGGGTTCTCAAGCTACCCAACACAGCGCCCCCTGGCCATCAAAGCCAGCAGGTACGCTGTTAGACCCTGTGCACCAATTCAAATTAAAATAACAATAATAAGCCCCCATTTATAAATACGGAGCTAAAGACAGCAACAAGACAGCCTGATGTAAAACATTACAGGCCCTGAAAACCACTGAATATGGCAGGGAAATGTAAATACTGCAACACATTACCTGAACAGAACAAGTGACAGAAGCAGAAGGAAGAGAAAGCATGAAAAAGACAATGATTACCCTGAAAAACATGTACAGGGAAAATGTGTCTGTAAAAATAGATTCACCCTAATACTTAGTGTTTAAAATAACTCAGGTTGAGTCATCTGGACTCTCCAGAAAAGCCTCGGCTTCTTTAGCATCCCTAATGGATTTCTAAACACTATTTAACTCAAAAGGTAGCACAACAGGAAACGCTATCTGAAAACATATTCCTTCTGATCAGAGTTGCGCAGAACGGGTTGAAAGCTCTCCTCACCAGTTGGACTGCCGGTGGAATCTCAGGGGGCGATACGGAGCAGGCGGCCGTCATGCTGGAGGTCACCGAAACGTCTGGCAGCGGAGAGAATCGAAGCAACGTCTCTGGAGCGGTACATCTCGATAATGACAGGGTGATTGCTGCCGTCGCTATGCACACCCAGACCTCGGAGCGCCCGGTCTATGGAGATGTCAGTGACTGGCAACTTCAGGAGCACCGAGAAGGAAATTGGGTTGTCACCTTCTGTGGAGTCCTTCCGGTTCAGCAAACAAATATTATCCGGTCGTCTTAAACGGCTCCCAATGTCCATAATCTTGTCCAGCAGCTGTGCATTTGTTTTAGCCAAATTGATCTCTTTTTTTCTTCAGTGGAGTTGCGTCGCCCTCGGAGCCGGAAATACAAGCCTCCGCCTCGGCTTGAGAGGAGGCCAGAGAGTCGGAGGCTGCAGCCACATCCTCCAGAGAGTTTGATACCTTTGTCGATCTTGACATTTAGTGAGGACTCAAATATAGTAAAAGCTTCATTCACAGTCTCCCTAATGTGCTGAAGTAAAGCCTCTGTGGAAAGTTCAGATGTAGCAATGGCGGTGCTAACATTAGCACAGCTCTGGCTGTCATCGCTCTGCAGAAGTGTGGAACCTCAACAGAAAATAGGTCGTCGGGTGCAGCAGGTAGAAGTCGAGCGATGACCCCAGAGAGAGAGAAGAGAAAACGTGTCCGCTCACAGCAGTGCCCCCCGCTTACTGACACTCTTCAAACTGCAGACAAAATAGCAGGTAGCATCTCTTCTCATCTCGTGTGTGCGTGTTTCCTTTGAATTGCACTCTGGGTTCAGTGGGAAGTGCACACCGTGCGCCACAACACATATTAAAGTGAGATGAATTTTTAGAAGATATCAGTCTACATTCACTGGAGCCTTCAGTGTCGGGGTGCAAGAGTTTAAAAAGAGCAGATTTTCTCTGGAGGTGCAACAAACATGAGGACGTCCTGAACGTCTCCACAGTTCCTCTGTGACAGAGTCAGTACGTCATCAGCATGTAGCTCTTGGCTAAGCCGTTCAGTATCTCAGTTCTTTCTGAACATTTCTTCTTTGAGATGTGTTTTTAGTTTTCAGAGGCGGTGGAAGGTGGCGGCGATAGGTCATGGTTTGTTACCTGGGGAAAAAGTCCTAGTCGCTTGGTAGAACCCACACATCCTGTTTCTTTAGTCAACATGAGATGTTTTTGGTAAAGCCTGTGGTGGCCCTGGACCCGCCCGCCTGCTGCACTCTGTGGGCCTGAAACTAGACTTTAGTTGCTGTTGTCCTTCAGGGTCTCCACGTTTGGTCAGTCTGGGCTCTTTCAGAAGGTAGCAGGATGCAGCTGTGGGGTCAAAGGTCACACAGTCTGAGGCTGCAGGTGAGCATCACTGAGTCTTTTTGTGTGTTGCAGATGACCACATCAGGAGGGGGCGGGTTCTGTGACTGTGGAGATACTGAAGCCTGGAAGAAGGGCCCTTACTGCCAGAAACACCAACCCAACACCACAGACACGCCTGAGGAGGTCAGACGCCCCCAGCTCGTTCTGCTTCACTTTGGGCACACACACTTGGGGCTCTTTGTACAATACGTGAGATATCAGCTGCAGTTTGCCAGAAGGCACATGGGAGATTAGAGCCCAGATTCAATCAGTTTTCCTGTGTTAAAAGCCCTTTGTTTCACCATGAGGCTCAAGAACTGGTGACGCAGTTTCTCCAGTCACAGCCACAGAATCCTTCAGCCCCTTCAGAATTGTTTGGCTGTCTTGGTGGCTTCCCTCACCAGAATCCTCCTTGCACAGTCACTCAGTTTTTGAGGAATGGGTTTACCAAACAGAACCACACTGTAGTATTGCTTCATGATTGATAGAAGTGTTCATGTGTTCATCCCTTGAATGAATGACACGTGGTTGCTGAACACGACCGTGCTGGCTGACGTGTGTGCATGCAATAAGGCTGCAATAAATTTAATGAAAATGGGTATAAAAATTTACTCTTTAATTTTGAAGCCCGTAAACAGAAAAAGTCCATATCACATGAAAACATCACCGACTGATTTCCTGAAAAGCAGTAATAAAGCAGCACGCCGGCAAGCTGAGAATTTCAAGCCTCTGACTGGCAGCCCGTTCTGGGAATGGACTTGCCAGCCCTGAAATGAAGGTGAACTTGGCGACCCACCAGTCACCACGTGAAGTGCTGGCTGCTGTCAGAGACTGACTGAATGTGAGGGATCTGGTTTGAGTGCAACGTGTCAAGATGCTGAAGCTGAATCCAGCCTGTTTCTGCCCAGCAACAGGATCCTGTGGCTCAGCTGCCAGCTGACATGGTGGCCCGCAGTTACATCATGTTTTCCATCATCCTGAAGTACGCTGTGGACCTGCTGACCTGGGATCTGGAGGACCAGCTGCCGGCAGGACTGGAGCCGCTGTGAGAAAACACATGAAACACTCATGAGCAGCAAAATGTCTCTGGTGTTTTTAAGGAAATGCAGCAGGGACCTGAGCAACTACACACACACACACACACACACACACACACACACACACACACACACACACACACACACACACACACACACACACACACACACACATTTAGACACAGAGGGGAGGGGAGTGACTTTGTATGCTTCTTTTATGTTTGAGTAAACATGGTCCAAAGTATTTTCCCCTCTGGTGACACACTTCACGTACTGGATGAACTTAGGGAGCACAGTCTTTAAGCACGCTTGGTTGAAGTCACCAGCAACAATACAAACGCCGTCCGGGTGGACCAGCTGCTGTTTATTTACACAGGCGAGCAAGAGGCTAAGGGCCGTGCTAGCGTTACCATCAGGTGGGATGTAAACAGCAAACACGACGACTACTGTGAACTCTCTTGGGAGATAAAAAGGTCTGCACGAGACTGCCAGCACCTCTAAATCTGGAGAACAGTGAGAGTCAATGACCCTGCTGCTACAACACAAATTTCAAATTCAAATGTATTAATTTATATAGCACCAATTCACGATAAAATCGTCTCAAGGCGCTTCACACAAAAAATAATTAAAAATTTAAAACACAATAAAAAACTACCATAAAAGAATACAAGAATAAAAACACTTCATAACACTAATGATAAAACAGAGAAAACAAATGAGTCTTTAAACGTGACTTAAAAATCTCCACAGTATCCGACTGCTGATGATCAGTTAGCTGTTTTACAACTACCCTTTCAAGAATTTTTGAGAGAAAAGGAAGGTTGGAGATTGGCCTATAATTAGCTAAGATAGCTGGGTCAAGTGATGGCTTTTTAAGTAATGGTTTAATTACTGCCACCTTAAAAGCCTGTGGTACATAGCCAACTAATAAAGATAGATTGATCATATTTAAGATCGAAGCATTAATTAATGGTAGGGCTTCCTTGAGCAGCCTGGTAGGAATGGGGTCTAATAGACATGTTGATGGTTTGGAGGAAGTAACTAATGAAAATAACTCAGACAGAACAATCGGAGAGAAAGAGTCTAACCAAATACCGGCATCACTGAAAGCAGCCAAAGATAACGATACGTCTTTGGGATGGTTATGAGTAATTTTTTCTCTAATAGTTAAAATTTTATTAGCAAAGAAAGTCATGAAGTCATTACTAGTTAAAGTTAAAGGAATACTCGGCTCAATAGAGCTCTGACTCTTTGTCAGCCTGGCTACAGTGCTGAAAAGAAACCTGGGGTTGTTCTTATTTTCTTTAATTAGTGATGAGTAGTAAGATGTCCTAGCTTTACGGAGGGCTTTTTTATAGAGCAACAGACTCTTTTTTTCAAGGCTAAGTGAAGATCTTCTAAATTAGTGAGACACCATTTCCTTTCCAACTTACGGGTTATGTGCTTTAAGCTGCAAGTTTGTGAGTTATACCACGGAGTCAGGCACTTCTGATTTAAAGCTCTTTTTCAGAGGAGCTACAGCATCCAAAGTTGTCTTCAATGAGGATGTAAAACTATTGACGAGATACTCTATCTCACTTAGAGTTTAGGTAGCTACTCTGCACTGTGTTGGTATATGGCATTAGAGAACATAAAGAAGGAATCATATCCTTAAACCTAGTTACAGCGCTTTCAGAAAGACTTCTAGTGTAATGAAACTTATTCCCCACTGCTGGGTAGTCCATCAGAGTAAATGTAAATGTTGTTAAGAAATGATCAGACAGAAGGGAGTTTTCAGGGAATACTGTTAAGTCTTCAATTTCCATACCATAAGTCAGAAAAAGATCTAAGATATGATTAAAGTGGTGGGTGGACTCATTTACATTTTGAGCAAAGCCAATTGAGTCTAATAATAGATTAAATGCAGTGTTGAGGCTGTCATTCTCAGCATTTGTGTGGATGTTAAAATCGCCCACTATAATTATCTTATTTGAGCTAAGCACTAAGTCAGACAAAAGGTCTGAAAATTCACAGAGAAACTCACAGTAACGACCAGCTGGACGATAGATAATAACAAATAAAACTGGTTTTTGGGACTTCCAATTTGGATGGACAAGACTAAGAGTCAAGCTTTCAAATGAATTAAAGCTCTGTCTGGATTTTTGATTAATTAATAAGCTGGAGTGGAAGATTGCTGCTAATCCTCCGCCTCGGCCCGTGCTACGAGCATTCTGGCAGTTAGTGTGACTCGGGGGTGTTGACTCATTTAAACTAACATATTCATCCTGCTGTAACCAGGTTTCTGTAAGGCAGAATAAATCAATATATTGATCAATTATTATATCATTTACTAACAGGGACTTAGAAGAGAGAGACCTAATGTTTAATAGACCACATTTAACTGTTTGTCTGTGGTGCAGTTGAAGGTGCTATATTATTTTTTCTTTTTGAATTTTTATGCTT
The DNA here is from genome assembly GCF_902500255.1 of Thalassophryne amazonica. Lineage (NCBI taxonomy): Eukaryota > Metazoa > Chordata > Actinopteri > Batrachoidiformes > Batrachoididae > Thalassophryne > Thalassophryne amazonica. The sequence goes on along the minus strand of NC_047115.1, from coordinate 4,348,319 downwards.
AAATAGATTTTTACTGGTTGTTGGTGGTCTGGGAGCAGGCACCGTCTCTACGGGGATGGGGTAATGAGGGGATGGCAGGGGGAGAGAAGCTGCAGAGAGGTGTGTAAGACTACAGCTCTGCTTCCTGGTCCCAACCCTGGATAGTCACGGTTTGGAGGATTTAAGAAAATTGGCCAGATTTCTAGAAATGAGAGCTGCTCCATCCAAAGTGGGATGGATGCCGTCTCTCCTAACAAGACCAGGTTTTCCCCAGAAGCTTTGCCAATTATCTATGAAGCCCACCTCATATTTTGGACACCACTCAGACAGCCAGTAATTCAAGGAGAACATGCGTCTAAACATGTCACTCCCGGTCCGATTGTGGAGGGGCCCAGAGAAAACTACAGAGTCCGACATTGTTTTTGCAAAGTTACACACCGATTCAATGTTAATTTTAGTGACCTCCGATTGGCGTAACCGGGTGTCATTACTGCCGACGTGAATTACAATCTTACCAAATTTACACTTAGCCTTAGCCAGCAGTTTCAAATTTCCTTCAATGTCGCCTGCTCTGGCCCCCGGAAGACAATTGACTATGGTTGCTGGTGTCGCTACCTTCACATTTCTCAAAACAGAGTCGCCAATAACCAGAGTTTGATCCTCGGTGGGTGTGTTGCCAAGTGGGGAAAAACGGTTAGAAATGTGAACGGGTTGGCGGTGTACACTGGGCTTCTGTTTAGGGCTACGCTTCCTCCTCACAGTCACCCAGTCAGCCTGCTTTCCCGGCTGCTCGGGATCTGCTGGAAGGGAACTAACGGCGGCTAAGCTACCTTGGTCCGCACCGACTACAGGGGCCTGGCTAGCTGTAGAATTTTCCACGGTGCGGAGCCGAGTCTCCAATTCGCCCAGCCTGGCCTCCAAAGCTACGAGTAAGCTACACTTATTACAAGTACCATTACTGCTAAAGGAGGCCGAGGAATAACTAAACATTTCACACCCAGAGCAGAAAAGTGCAGGAGAGACAGGAGAAGCCGCCATGCTAAATCGGCTAAGAGCTAGTAGATGCGCTAAGCTAGCGGATTCCTGAAAACACACAAAGTGAATAATGTGTAAATAATTTAGAGGTGATTCAGCAAAGGGAGTGCTTTAGTTAAGACACGTGAAGATTACACCGTGAAACAAATTGTTATCTAGTTAACTAGATCAATCTAACTGCGCAGATTAAACAGCTAACAGATACAGCAAAACACCGCTGTGCTCCGGAACAGGAAGTGATACAATACCGCAGTGAGAGCCAACCACCAGTAGAGGCCAGTAGAGGAGTTGTCCCTGGTAATCACAGCTGCCAGCGTTTTCCTGTAAAAACAAGTCATTTTTTACTGTGTAACAATGCCCCGACGATCGAGCTGATAATGTGCCTTGCACTTAGATATTCTGCCAGTGGACAATTTATGTATTCCATTGGTGATGCTGAACATCTGAGCAAGAATACTGTATGATTCGCAGGGTAGTACTTGTTCTATCTAAACTGTTGGATGCATTTGTTGTTTTCCCTGGTCATTTATCTGCATTGCAAATCAATGAAGGGTTTTATGCAATCGCGGGTAATTACTAATATCAAAATAGGTTTAATGCATGTCCATTAATTAGGCGAAGTGGGGCTTAAGCTATGAATATAAACCTACCGTTCTGAAGGATGAAGGATGTTTTTATATTTCATCTTCACCTGCTGCCAGGTGTGTTTGGCACTGCTATTGCATCTGACATATTGACAGGATTAGGAATAGCAATCATACAGTCAAGGTAGCCTATTAAGGAAACATTAAATTAACCTAACATTTATTAGTAGGCCTATGGCCACTTCTGAATTGTGTTGCATCTGGGCGTAATTAATGGAAGAGGGGCATTTTTCTACACATATCAGACATTCCACGGGTTAATCATCTGTAACAGATTTGGAGAACAATTACGCATTTACCCGATCAGCAATATGTTTCCAACAAGCCTGTCTTGCTTTATTGGCAGACGATGTGTTTGATTTCCCCCTTAACGTTAATTTAAATTCCTCGTAGCTCCGCATAATAATCGTGCATTCTTCTCCGGTAAAGTAAGGTGACCGCGTCATCATTGGAAAAAATGGTGACGTGTGCTGCAAAACGCCCCTTTTATGTGAACGCGCACATACTCCACTTTGGTTAACACAGGTTCAACAAATCAACATCATATTCAGCGTCGTAGTACCGCTTACCACCACTTGAGGGATCCAGGTTTTGTCAACCCCGGTTTAAGAGGTTGACCCTGGGTTACATCTGAGTAAGTTAACCCCGCTTCGTAGTACAGGCCCCTGGTGTGCTGCACTGGTTCTGATGGTTCTGATGTTTGTGTGTTCAGGGAGAAAGGGGACACCTTCTACTGCATGCTGTTCAATGATGAAGTGCACACGTATGAACAAGTCATCTACACACTGCAGAAGGCTGTCAACTGCAGCCAGAAGGAGGCAGTCAGCTTCGCCACCACCGTGGACAGAGAAGTCAGTACACACACCTGTCTGTATCACATTCAGAAAACCAGTTGGTTTGGATTCACAGAAACCGAATCCATCACTTTGGGATCATTATGGAGTGAACACAAAAAAACCCAAACAAAGGTCAACACCATCATCTCCGTGTCAGTCTCATGTTCAGCGTTACGCTCAGCTGTTAAAAAGATGCTAAACTTCCTTCAGTCCGGACAGTAGCCTGCTCCAGACCCAGACTGTGCAATCTGCTGGTTCCTGATCAATAGTTACACCTGATTCTCCTTCGAAACTTTGCAGGTTCTGCTGTGAAAAGTGAGTGAGCAGACATTCAGACTCTGGGTTGATACATCAGCCATGGAGATGACCAACACTCAGCTCAAAGTCTGTGAAGTTACATTTGTGTCATTAATGTCTGGAAGGAAATGCTTTTGACAAAAACTGCACATTTTGTTTATTTCTATTTCTGTCCAGAGATCAAGGATCCAGTGACCAATCTCATATTTATTTACTTTAAGACTCAGTAAAATGTTATTGACACAGAAAACCTGTAAAGCCTACATTTAGTACACAAAAAATTCACAAGCGGTATTAATAAGCGAATTGATAAAGAATCAGATCAATAAGCGGAATCGATAATTGCATCGATATCAATTAAAAAAACTTAGCAATACCCATCATTAATCGTATCTCATTGTGAGGAATAGAATCACAGTCAAATATTTATCAGATCGCATCGAATCGGCAACAGGGGTGAGTCGTATCGTATCATCACATATCGCTATATGCGATATGCTAGCCAGCATAGATATGTTAGCCAGCCTGACTTGGTCGGCTGACACTGCTGCCAGACACGACAACACCACCGTCAACTTCAGTCTGTTCAGCAACTGCTCACTGAAAATCAAAGGTCATCTCATCCAGGATGTCCTCATTGACCGTACGTTTGATTTTCTCTGTTTAATGGAGACATGGCAATAACCCAATGACTTTTCCCAACTCAGTGAATCCGGTCCTTCGGGGTTTGTTTACATTTGTCAACCCCATTGTTCCGGCCGGGAACAATTTACTGTGAAAAGTGGAGAGTCTTGTCGCTGTTTATCCCTACCTTCAGTTCCTTTGAATTCACTGTGTCCACTGTCTGGACCTCCTCCTGCCATTATTGCAGCTGTTTATGGCCCCCCTAAACCAAATAGTGACTTTTAAAATGATTTTGCTGCTGTCTTCACATCTTTCCAGCCTCTGTCCAAACGTAATACTGCAGGGAAAGTTCAACACTTGGATAATCCATGTCTCCTACCAGAGACTTTTCATCTTGCCTTAAGAGTTGTGGATTACAGCAGCATACTGATGTCCCCACCCACTGATGTCCTCACCCACTCTAAAGGGGACATGTTGAATTTTATCTGCTGCTCCAGTTTCACCCCATTTCACTACAGCCAAGTAAGTTGGCACATAAAAGGAATTTGATCTGGTGTTACTGGTGTTACAACAGGAAAAGAAAAACACTTCTATAGAAGTAAAAAGAGTCAAATAGTCAAACTATAATCACTGTTAAATAAGAATGGAATGGGACTGTGCAGAGACAGTGATGTACAGCGGGGGTCTCTAGCATTGTTTGAGTATAGCTGCAGATGGAAAGAAGCTGTTTTTGATTCTTATGGACTTCAGCCTCCTCCCAGAGGGGAGGGCGATAAAAAGTTTGTGTCCTGGGTGAGAGGGATCGGCCATTATCTTCTCTGCTCACCTCAGGGCCCTGGAGGTCTACAGGTCCTGTAGGAATGGCAGACTGCAGTCAATCACCTTCTCTGCTGTGTGGATGATACGCTGCAGTCTGTTCCCGTCCTTAGCAGTGGCAGCAGCGTAACAGACAGTAATGGAGGAGGCGATGATGGCAGAGCTGAAGTCCTCAAACAGAATCCTGGCATAGCTTCTTGAGGAGTCCAGATGCTGGAGGATGAGGTGGAGGGCCGTGTTGACAGCATCGTCTGTAGACCTGTTGGCTGTGTAGGCAAACTGCAGGGGATCCAGGTTAGGGTCAGAGATGACCTTGAAGTGTTTGAGGACAAGGCACTTGAAGGTTGCAGGATGCGGGACTACTGTGTTCCCAGGGTGAAGACGTCAGCGGGTCAAAGAGCTTTTTATTATCGTGTACCCACTCTGTGCTACGGTCTTCCTGCGACTGTGAGGCAGTCGGAGTCTGTAGACATTTTTAAGTCAAGATTTAAAACCTATTGTTCTCTTTCTTATGAATAGTTTTTATTTATTTATTTAATCTGTTTTATTCTTTTACTTCTGTTTTTAATTATGTGTTTGAATTTTTTTAATTTGTATTAATTTATTTTAAATTTCATATTGAACTGTTCTGTGTGAGGCACCTTGAGATGACTTTTGTTGTGATTTGGTGCTTTATAAGATGATTAAATTGAAATTGAATTGAAGGTCTTCATCACCACAGAAGTCAGGGCAACAGGTCTGTAGTCATTATGCCTGGAAGTTCTGTTTTTTGGGGGATGAGAATGATGGTGGAAGTGTTGAAGCACCTGGCATGTCTCCAGTGAGGTGTTGAAGATGTCCGTGAACAGTGCGTGTGTGCAGACCAGTTGGTCCACACAGTGGATGGGGAGACATACAACCCCAATTCCAGTGAAGATGGGACGTTGTGTAAAATGTAAATAAAAACAGAATACGATTTTCAAATCCTCTTCAACCTATATTCAATTGAATACACCACAAAGACAAGATATTTAATGTTCAAACTGATAAACTTTGTTTTTGTGCAAATATTTGCTTATTTAGAAATGGATGCCTGCAACACGTTTCAAAAAAAGCTGGGACAGTGGTATGTTTACCACTGTGTTACATCACCTTTCCTTCTAACAACACTCAATAGCTTTGTATGTGGAATTCTTTCCCATTCTTGCTTGATGTACGACTTCAGTTGTTCAACAGTCCGGGGTCTCCGTTGTCGTATTTTGCGCTTCATAATGCGTCACACATTTTCAAAGGGCGACAGCTCTAGACTGCAGGCAGGCCAGTCTAGTACCGGCACTCTTTTACTACCAAGCCACGCTGTTGTAACACGTGCAGAATGTGTCTTGGCATTGTCTTGCTGAAATAAGCAGGGACGTCCCTGAAAAAGTCGTTGCTTGGATGGCAGCATGTGTTGCTCCAAAACCTGGATGTACCTTTCAGCATTGATGGTGCCATCACAGATGTGTAAGTTGTCCATGCCATGGGCACTAACACACCCCCATACCATCACAGATGCTGGCTTTTGAACTTTGGTAACAATCTGGATGGTGTTTTTCCTCTTTTGTCCAGAGGACACGACGTCCATGATTTCCAAAAATAATTTGAAATGTGGACTCATCAGACCACAGCACACTTTCCACTTTGCGTCTGTCCGTTTAAATGAGCTCTGGCACAGGGAAGGTGGCAGCGTTTCTGGATGTTGTTGATTTATGGTTTTCACTTTGCATGGTAGTTTTAACTTGCACTTGTAGATGTAGCGACGAACTGTGTTAACTGACAATGGTTTTCTGAAGTGTTCCTGAGCCCACGCGGTAAGATCCTTTACACAATGATGTCGGTTTTTAATGCAGTGCCGCCTGAGGGATTGAAGGTCACGGGCATTCAATGTTGGTTTTCAGACTTGTCGCTTACGTGTAGAAAGTTCTCCAGATTCTCCGAATCTTCTAATTATATTATGGACTGTAGATGATGGAATCCCTAAATTCCTTGCAATTGAACATTGAGAAACATAGTTCTTAAACTGTTGGACTATTTTTCACACAGTTGTTCACAAAGTGGTGATCCTCACCCCATCTTTGCTTGTGAATGGTTGAGCATTTTGGGGATGCTCCTTTTCCAGTTAACCTGTTCACCTGTGGAATGTTCCAAACAGGTGTTCTTTAAGCATTCATCAACTTGTCCCAGCTTTTTTGAACCATGTTGCAGGCATCCATTTCAAAATGAGCAAATATTTGCACAAAAACAAAGTTTATCAGTTTGAACATTAAATGTCTTGTCTTTCTGGTGTATTCAATTGAATATAGGTTGAAGAGGATTTGCAAATCATTGTATTTTGTTTTTATTTACATTTTACACAACATCCCAACTTCACTGGAATTGGGGTTGTAGTAGGGTCTGGCTGCTTTGTGTGGGTCCTGTCAAACGGCATTAGTTTTGATTCTCTTTCCTAATTTGTCCACCCTCGATGAGCTGGTTTCACACCATTAACTCTCTTGCTCTGTTAAAAACCAGATCTGTCTCCTTCTCTCTTTGCCCCCTGGTTTACATCTGAAATTCAGCCTATGAAGACCAAAGGTCTGTCTATCAATGTTTTGTCTGCAAAGGGCAAGGAAAAAGATGGCACTGTGTTTGGCTCTGCCGTCATTGCTGGTCTCGTACTTTTAGTGTTTTATTTTTTTCTTTTGTTAGTCTTCCTGCTGGTCTACAGTGGTCAGGCTCTGCTTCATATCCGAGCTTCTATGGAGAATCAGTGTGCTCTATTTTCATCTTTTGGCGATGTGCCCTTTCAGTGGTCTCCGTTTGTACTATTAGCTGGCGATGCTAGCGCTTGTCAGCGCTACAGGAGCTCCCATGGATGCAGACGGAGGAGGGGGAGAAGAGCTGGTGTCCAGGTGAGGCTGAGGCAGTTCTGGAAGCATGGAGTCGCGGGAAGATGTTGTTGTTCTTTCCTGATCAACCTGCTGTCTCCACACGTGTGGATGTATGGGCAGTCTTCCTCGCTGGATCATCACGGGAGGTCTTGCTGTCTCCGTCAGGTGTTTCCTGACTCTCTCGTGGCTGTGACGGCTCCCCTGCTGGCATGTGGAACCTCCGGGCTCAGTGGATTGTCTCCGTGGGTCCTGCGCACCTTGCCCCGGCTGTCCTCTGAGGTGAACCCGGCTCCAGCTACTTTTGGGATGCCGCTGATAAATTTGTGTTCCGTTACAAGTAAGACTTTTGTCTTGAGGGATTATATTCTGTCCAAGGACCTGCACTTTTTGTTTCTGACTGAAACGTGGCAGCGGGAAATGGACCATGCCCTCTTATCAAACTGTCCCCAAAATGACAGATTCTTCAGCTCGCGTCATTCTTCAGGACATGGTGAAGGACTTGCTGCGGTTTTTAAGAGCAGCTTCGTGTGTCGATGGGTGAGCACAGAGACATTCTCATCATTTGAATCTCAGAACTTAAAAGTTGGATGAATCGATCCTTTTTATTGTCTTAATATATCATCCACCTGGTCCATGCGCCTCCTTCTTGAGGGACTTTAGTGACTTTTTGTCTGGCACTCTGAAGCCATCAAGACTTAATTGTTGGTGATTTTAATTTCCACGTTGACGACACTTCAGATAAATCTGCTGTTAAATTTCCTTCCAGCTTTCCACCCTCTCTGAAATCTCTAATCTCATCTGTAAGTCCAAGCTGTCCACCTGTCAGGTGGACTCCCCCTCCCCACAGGTCTGATTAAGGCCTGCCTCCCTTCTCTGGTCCGCCACATCTCTGCTATCGTTCACTCCTCTCTCACGAATAGAACTGTTCCCACATCCTTCAAAACAGCTGCAATAACTCCGACATTGAAAAAGCCTGGTGCTGATCACACCGACTTCAATAACTTCTATTTCTGATCTACACTTCATCTCCAAAATCCAGTAGCTGTCCAGGTTCACTCCCATTTTTCTCACAATAACATGTATGAACAATTCCGGTCTCGTTTCTGTCCTGTCACAGAACAGAAACTGCACTCATAAAAATCCTGAGGACCTCTTCATGGCAGCTGATTCTGGTTTACTCACTGTTGTCATCCTTCTTGAGCTAAGTGCGGCTTTTAACACCATTTGTCTCATCGCCCTCTTCAATAGATTATCTTGCATTGTCATTAGGACTGAAACGATTACTCGAATAATTCGATTACAAAAAATGGTCGAGGCAAATTCTGTGCCTCGAAGCTTCATTTAAACATTGTAGTACATATGCCAGGCCTGTGTGTGGCACTGTAATGTCCCCAGAAAAACAGAAGAAGACTAGAGCATGTACTTAGGCCGTGTAACAGCTAATAATTTAGCCCTTAAAGCTGCTGCTTTCCAATGCTACACAGAGTAAAATAGTCTTTTAAGAGAAAGAGGGTCCACACTGATCATCTGAAATAGACTTACTGCACATTTAAAGTGAAGCAGTGTGTTTGTCTGTTATTAAAAACACACGGTCTGCTCAATGTGCTGAGTGACTATGCCCACAGTCGAATCTGGCTGCTGTTCAGACTTGCACTAAGTGTTTCACTTTTTCTGGGCAACACACAATCCTTCACAAACACGGTAACTAAAAAAAAAAAACAACAAAAAAAAAACAGTAACTACGAGGCTTAAAACTCAAAATGGTTACATTTTACAAGTTGGGGGGAAAAAAAACAGAAAAGAAAGCCACATCCCATCGCCATTTCAGCAAAATGTCAAGACTTTGGCACAGGGACATTGTGCCATTGCTTAGGGAGAGCGCTGGACTATTGATGTTGTTTAAAAACGCAAAATTGTAGATGAACAGTCTCTAATTTTTTGCACCTGCGTATAAGTTTTCCCCTCTCCAATCAACTTTTTAATCAAACTACGCTGTTCTTCTGAACAATGTCTTGAACGTCCCATTTTCCTCAGGCTTTCAAAGAGAAAAGCATGTTCAACAGGTGCTGGCTTCATCCTTACATAGGGCACACCTGATTCACACCTGTTTGTTCCACAAAATTGACAAACTCACTGACTGAATGCCACACTACTATTATTGTGAACACCCCCTTTTCTACTTTTTTTTAACTAATAGTCCAATTTCATAGCCTTAAGAGTGTGCATATCATGAATGCTTGGTCTTGTTGGATTTGTGAGAACCTACTGAATCTACTGGTACCTTGTTTCCCATGTAACAATAAGAAATATACTCAAAACCTGGATTAATCTTTTTAGTCACATAGCACTACTGTTATTCTGAACACTACTGTACGTAACATTAACTGCCTCCGCCCCTCCCTCACCCCCTGTACCGCCGCTGTCCTTGTTCACAGCCTTGTTACTTCTCATCTGGACCACTGTAATGGGAGACCAGTCTCGTTTGAACCCTCCGTGATATCGCAGGATTTCACCACTTACGGGGACCTCCATTTAATATATACACAGCATAACTTCACACAAATAAATGGTGTACTGCTTTGTTTTCCACTGCAATCACCGAAGCAGTTGTGAAAAGTTTTTTTTTTTTCAGTTCCCAGTGGTACAAGAAAAGACGAAGCAAGTGGGAGATATACCTAAGTGTTAGCCTACACAGCTAACCAGAGTAGCTCCGTTCTCTTGCCTGCAAAACCGTCTTGACATGTTTGAGCTCCAGATCATAAACAAACCGCAACACGTCCACTTTCCCACCATATCGTCACTTTTTCTTTGCATTTTCACTTTGTTTGCATGTAATTCACCCAAAAACCCACTGAAAATGCTGTGGTCTGTCTCCCAGAAGTAGAAAAATTTTGTCATATGCATCATATTTTACCCCTGTAGCACCTGCCCTCAAAGGAGACTGTGGTGTCCTATTCCCTAGTCTTTGGTCTCCAGCCACCACATCATCCTGGTCCTGCACCAACTCCACTGGCTCCCCGTTAGATTCCACATCAAATTCAGAATTCTCTTGTTTGCATTCAAGAACGTCCACAACCTCACACCTCCAGTCCGACCTCGTCCATGTGGCCACCCCCTCTCACACCCTCAGATCGTCCTTCACTCACTTGACTGACCCCCAGTTTCAGTGTTTTTTATTTCTTATATATTTTCATTTGTTTTTATTCCTGTGTGGTGTCTTTGAGTGCTGAGAAAGGCATCTACAAAATAAAATGCATTATTCATTATTATCATTACTGTCAGAGAAAGTTAATCATGTTGGTTGTGTTTGTGATGCTGCAGAAGCAACCTTTGTGATTTTTTATATATATATATATATATATATATATGTATGTATGTTTATTGTTGAACGTGTTGAACTATTGTTGACTTGTTTTCTGTTTCTCTGCAGGGTAGAAAGTCTGTTCGATACGGTGACTTCCAGTTCTGTGAGCAGGCCAAGTCTATTATCGTGGTGAGTGTTTGTGTATACCGTTAGTTGAGAAATCCGGGTTTTTACTCATGTGGTTAAAGTTTCTGGGTTATTTTTTATAGCATATGTCAGAATCCATTAATGTCCCACAGCCAAACAGTGGGTGTCAGTAATGCGCCGCGTTGGTTTGCAAACACCAGTAAACGGGAAAGAAGTTATTTTTGTTTTCCTGGTTGGATTTAATATGGTCTGTCTTCATGAAGTTTGTGTTTGTAAAATCATTTGGAAATGTCTCTGAGACGCCACAGTGGACATTAACTCTGACATTTTCACGTTCTGATCCCAGACTGAAGGATGAATGTGACGTGCCGCCAGCAGCAGCCAATGAGAGACGTCGTTACAGATTTTACTGTGAACTCTGCGCCGTGCTGAAACTACAAAACAAATCGATGAAACGTTGTTCTGCTCTGCGAGACTAATTTAAGCTCATCAGAAAATGGGGCTGGTTCAAGTAAAAGGGTCAGAAAGGCGACGGGACTTTTTTTAATCATCGTTTATACAGAAAAGCAAACACTCTGGTAAGGCTTTGATCTTATGTTTCAAAATCTGTCTGGGAAGAATTTATTTCATATTGTCTCCATGCAAACTCTGGCCTGTGTTTTATGGTTCTTCTGGACACAGGCTTTCTGATGTTTTGGGTGGAAAAAAAAAAAAAAATCAAACATAATGACAGATTTCACAGTTTTGAAAAGGGGATGGCCTGTCTTATGATAACGGCGTAAAGAACAAGTTTAGGTGGCAGTGGTTAGAGGAAAGCACTTGTATTATGCTTAAGAACAAATGTTGGGATTAATGTACTTTTTATAGTATTTAGGTCGGGTTTAGTCAGATAAGCAATCATTTTCCGAGAGCCCTTACCTCTATTTTTATATGAAATGAAAAAGTGAATAAATGAATTTAGTACCTTTCAATATAAGTAATATTTGTATTTTAAATGAAAGAAGTCGGATTTTAAAAGATTACTATGAGTATGAATTTAGACGTGAAATTTATGACAGCAGCAGTGACGTGCGGTGAGGTTGATGTGTGGTGAGGCACTGACTTCATCACAAACATGAAGCCCACAGAGCAGCTTATTCACCGTTTTATTGGCAGCAGTTGAGTTATGTTTAAAATCTCATATCAGCATTCTTTACACATACAAACTGTAGCACATAAAAAAGCACATTTAATTTAAAAAAAAAAATGGACTTACCTTTACTTGTAAATGAAGTATATGTGCCTCTCCTTCTGAACAAAAGCATCGATGACTTGTGGAAGTTTTCCTTATCTTCCTCCAGTTTTAAAATTCTCTCTGTCTCAGTGGAGATCACTGCCAGGGAAGAAAGTCCTGATCCGACTGTATATTTGGAGTCTTTTCTGGCTTTGAATGCGCAGGGGTGGTGGCCAAGTGGTTAATGCACTTGGTTTCAGTGCAGAAGGTTCCGGGTTCAAATCCCACCCCTGCCACACAACTCCACATACAACTCCATGTAATGTGGAGTTGCGTCAGGAAGGGCATCTGGCATAAAACCTGTGCCAATTCAACATGCAGATCCACCTCGGATTTGCTGTAGCGACCCTGAGTGTAAAACAAGGGAGCAGCCGAAGGGACTTTTCTGGCTTTGACCGCTCATGTTTGATGAGGCTTATTATCTGGGTCCAGACATTTTCACAAGTTGAGAAACGGAGACAGGAAAAGCAGAAAAAGACGGTGTGTTGCTGGACGTCCACACAGACTGCCTTGACGTGTGTCCCACTGCGTTTGAAAAGAGCGTGTCTTCTGTACCTCAGCTTGAAGCAAACCTTTCAGCTCCGGTGTTGATCTTCCTTTAATTATTACCTCCTGCTTCAATTGAAAGTCCTGTTTAGATCATTGTTTCAGTTTGGCTATGTAACCCTCCATTCTAAAGTAAAATAAATGGACTGTGGCTCTTACCTTGCTAACTGTAAATTGTAGTTTGCTGTCACTTATTCTGCAGCTGAGGAGTTGCTGCAAGAAGAATCCCTGGGATCACTAGTGCCTCCTAACATGAGGCAGGAGAACTGAGTGCCTCACCTGGTGCCTTTTTGCAGCCATTTTCTGTTCGCTCAGCACACGAAACACGTTACACACACATACTCACGCTCATCTTCAACCACATATCTGGGTTCGGGTTGCAGGGGCAACAGCTCCAGCAGGGGACCCCAGATTCCCTTTCCCAGGCCACATTAACCACCACTGTTTGGGGGATACTGAGGTGTTCCCAGGCCAGTGTGGAGATACAATTTCTCCACCTAGTCCTGGGTCTTTCCCGGGGTCTCCTCCCAGATAGACATGTCTAGAACACCTCCCTCCAGAGGTGCCCAAGAGGCATCCTTACCAGATGCCCGAACCACCTCAGCTGGCTCCTTTGAGCATGAAGGAGCAGCGGCTCTACTCCGAGCTCCCCACAGATGACCGAACTTCTCACCCTATCTCTAAGGGAGACACCAGCCACCCTCCTGAGGAAGCCCATTTCGGCCACTTGTACCTGTGATCTAGTTCTTTCAGTCATGACCCAACCCTCATGACCATAGGCGAGAGTAGGAACAAAGATTCAATCGATAAATCAGTTTATTTGTATAGCCCTTTCCACAACCCAGAGGGTGACCAAAGTGCTTCAGTCAGATAAAAACATAAAGAATAACTTAAGACAATAAGCAGATTTTTAACAGACACATCGATAAAAATATACATCCAAAATATTTACAGATAAGAACTGAATAAAATGTCAGAGCACTGCTGGTTGTGCAAAAGCCACCCCAAAAAGGAAGGTTTTTAATTTAGATTTAAAAAGACCCAGGTCAGTGGTGGTCCAGCAGCTCTTAAACCACGGGGTGCTTACCATGCCATCTTGATTTATAAAGCACTTGACGACAACCAAAGCTCATGTGGAAAACAGTTCCTCCATCACCACAACAACATGGTGAAAATCTGAGTTTCCAAAAAATCTGTGCAGTCAATGCAACAACTTCTAGCCATGTTTCTCGCTGCAAAGACGGCTGTCAGCCATCAGTTCTCTGTAAAAATTGATTCTTGAAAAAAAAATATGATTTCCGGCATTTCATCTGTTCATGAAGTGATGTTTTTCCCATTGATTCTGGGTTTTTGCTGAAAGATGGATCGTTTATTTTCTGTGTTGAGATGGTGCTTGAGCAGCCACTTGCCCGCTCGCTTAATGTGTCCTGATTTTACAACTGACAGTGAAACGGTTAAATTCTGACCCAAGTGGTTAAGGTGTGGTATTGGTTCAATAATGGCTCAGTTCAGTTAAAGCTGTTTCATTCTCACTGATACATGATGAAGCAGCACTGACGTGCAGATTTAAAATGGATTATTTTACCTCATGACATCATCTAGAACCTCATTGTTTTGAATCTACACAGCTATGAAGGACAGATTTATTCTACTATTGAATATCAGTTCAGATGAATTTACAACCCCAATTCCAATGAAGTTGGGACGTTGTGTGAAATGTAAATAAAACAGAATACAGTTATTTACAAATCCTCTTCAACGTATATTCAATTGAATACACCACAAAAACAAGATATTTAATGTTCAAACTGATAAACTTTATTGTTTTTGTGCAAATATTTGCTCATTTTGAAATGGATTCCTGTAACACGTTTCAAAAAAGTTGGGACGGGGCAACAAAAAACTGGGAAAGTTGATGAATGCTCAAAGAACACCTGTTTGGAACATTCCACAGGTGAACAGGTTAATTGGAAACAGGTGAGTGTCATGATTGGGTATAAAAGGAGCATCCCCAAAAGGCTCAGCCGTTCACAAGCAAAGATGGGGTGATGATCACCACTTTGTGAACAACTGTGTGGAAAAAATAGTCCAACAGTTTAAGAACAATGTTTCTCAACATTCAATTGCAAGGAATTTAGGGATTACATCATCCACAGTCCATAATATAATCAGAAGATTCAGAGAATCTGGAGAACTTTCTACACGTAAGCGGCAAGGCCGAAAACCAACATTGAATGTCTGTGTCCTTTGATCCCTCAGGCGACATTGTGTAAAGGATCTTACCGTGTGGGCTCAGGAACACTTCAGAAAACCACTGTCAGTTAACACAGTTTGTTGCTACATCTACAAGTGCAAGTTAAAACTGTACCATGCAAAGTGAAAGTCATACATCAACAACATCCAGAAACACCGCCGCCTTCTCTGGGCCTGAGCTCATTTGAAATGGACAGACACAAAGTGGAAAAGTGTGCTGTGGTCTGATGAGTCCACATTTCCAATTGTTTTTGGAAATCATGGACATTGTGTCCTCTGGACAAAAGAGGAAAAAGACCATCCAGATTGTTACCAGCACAAAGTTCAAAAGCCAGCATCTGTGATGGTATGGAGGTGTGTTAGTGCCCATGGCATGGACAACTTACACATCTGTGATGGTATGGGGTTGTGTTAGTGCCCATGGGATGGACTACTTACACATCTGTAATGGCACCATCAATGCTGAAAGGTACATCCAGGTTTTGAAGCAACACATGCTGCCATCCAAGCAACGTCTTTTTCAGGGACGTCCCTGCTTATTTCAGCAAGACAATGCCAAGCCACATTCTGCCAAATACGACAACGGCGACCCCGGACTGTTGAACAACTGAAGTCGTACATCAAGCAAGAATGGGAAAGAATTCCACCTACAAAGCTTCAACAATTAGTGTCCTCAGTTCCCAAACGCTTATTGAGTGTTGTTAGAAGGAAAGGTGATGTAAACATACCACTGTCCCAGCTTTTTTTAAACGTGTTGCAGGCATCCATTTCAAAATGAGCAAATATTTGTACAAAAACAAGTTTCAGTTTGAACATTAAATATCTTGTCTTTGTGGTGTATTCAATTGAATATAGGTTGAAGAGGATTTGAAAATTATTGTATTCTGTTTTTATTTACATTTTACACAACGTCCCAACTTCATTGGAATTAGGGTTGTACTTCACGTCCAAGCTACCTCCATTGTCAAATGGCAAGTTCTGGGCCCGGCTTGATAAACTTTGTCCGTCTTCGGTCAAAGCATACTCACCACCTAGTGGATGTGTCGGGTTTTGCACCAGCTGTAAAAAACAAACAAATAAATGTGGGAAGATTTCGGTATGCAGGCGGGGATGATAAACTTTTTTTTTTTTTTTTTTTTTTTTGCTTTGTTTTGTTTTTTTGTTTGTTTGTTTTTCTGGGGCCTTATACTTTTCTGACTACCAAACTTCTAATGTGGCTGCTAACCTGAGTACCAGCCTGGCCTCAAACCTGCCACAGTACTGAAGCTCATCGGGATTAAATGAGCTCCTGTCCTCTGGTGTCTTTTTCCTTGCAGAGGAACACCAGTCGTCAGTCGAAGCCTCTCAGGGTTCAGGTCATGCACTCGTCTGTTGTTGCTCATCAGTGTTTTGCTCTGAAAGCGCTGAGCTGGTTGGGACAGATCATTCAATATTCAGGTATGTTTCTTTAGCTACCATCATATTTTTTACTGTACCTGCAAGTCCTGCACCTCCATGCACACAGTCATGTTATGCAGTATAACCCAAGTATAGTGCAGTGAAAGAAGAAAAAATGTAGGGTGTATTTCTTTAATTTTACAAAATGATGGGTGACACTCGTGCGTCTCACCAGGAATGGGAAAAACAAGTGGAAATAGTGTTTCATTTTGTCCTGTCTAAACTTTCCTTCCTCTTCTGTGTGTGTCGGCCTGAAATTCACTCAAAGGTTTGCTGTCTTCTTGTCTCATGATGGCTGGTTTCAGCCAAGGAGCACAGAAACTTTGAACAAAATCTGGATTGAGCAGTCTTTTTTTTTGGCACATTCAATCACCTTGGCTGTGCATGTGCTCTGAGTGCAATGCTCCGTTCAGCTGGCTCACGACTCACAGACGACAGTCACTTTGTCCTCAACCTGTAGGCATGTGAGAATTACACATTTTTGCATATTTATGCATTTTAAATTTCTGCCAATGTGTTATGTGAGGTAACAATCAGTTTTGAAGGCACATGTTAGATGTTATAAAAAAAAAAACATTTTATGATAATCATACGCTTGCCCAGTATTACTGTGAATGGGCATGAATTACTGTAAAGCAGTCAAACTTAAAAAAAAAAGAAAAAAAGAAGGAAACTTGTTTTGTAAATTCGCCAAACAAAGTGAGTCAAAATTTTCAGAAAGAGAATAGA
Source organism: Thalassophryne amazonica (assembly GCF_902500255.1). Classification (NCBI taxonomy): domain Eukaryota; kingdom Metazoa; phylum Chordata; class Actinopteri; order Batrachoidiformes; family Batrachoididae; genus Thalassophryne; species Thalassophryne amazonica. The sequence goes on along the minus strand of NC_047115.1, from coordinate 4,331,511 downwards.
AGTAGACAAAACTAGTGATTTGGATGCAGGAACATCGACAGAGAAGTAGCATCAGGTACCGGTGGAACTGGATATTGTGTGAGAGCCTGGTGAGTTACTCTGCTTCTTTCTTCAGTAAAGTTAGTGTTTACAGGACACGTCGCACATTTAATATATTTAATGGAACATTTAACAACACATCATCAAAGTATTCATGATTGTAAGTCTATCTGTGCACATGCGGTAATAATTAGGGGTCACTGATGTATTTTTTATTTTATTGCTAATTGTTAGTGACAGGTAAACTGAAGTGTTTTGAGCCACTAAATCAATATGAAGCAATTGTGTTGAAATGGTTCAGTGTTTCGAAGCATTTGATACAATTAAATATAGCAACATCTGCTGGCCACTCTAACAGAGCATGTTAAATAATAAAGGTTTGATGTGCGTCTTGATATTTTTTGACTATTTTTGTTAAGACATTCATAATATACTTGTGTTATAATGTGTTTGTGCCATCATAAAATACTGTCTGTAATAGAGATATAAATTGTGAAATGCTTGGGCAACTAGAGATTGTTATGCCCATAGTTGTACAAAATGAAGGGGATTTGGGAGCTTCAAAGGTTTTTAATTTAAAAAGATAATTTCTGCAGTGTTCGGGTTGAGTCTTTTCGTCTTCTCTCCAGTTTTGGAGAAGACTCACAGGGCACAGAGGTTGGTGTCATATGAAAACAAATTTTGTCCAGCTTATAAAGAGTTGGATGAACAGCTGCCTCTATCTCCTTATCTCTCCTTGCAGATTCACTACAGAAAATTGTTCTGTGGAGCATTAGCATGGCTAAAACCCTTCACCTTCTGGGGGGCTTCAGACTCCTTGACCCTCTTGACCCCTGGCCATTTTAAGCATTTTTCTTTATTTGCCTCTCACATGCCTGTACTGGGACAGGAGACTCTTTTTGTCCATAGGAACACTGAGCCTGTTGTCTGTAGCAGAGCGTGAGGCTGTGACGGGAGCAGCGGCTCTGCAAGACCACTTTTAAAAAATTTTCTTCCCTTTTTTTTTTTTTTTTTTTACACTTTTGAGTGCGAGTGTGGAGCTGCTGCATTTGTTCCTCTCAGACCATCATATCAATGCAGTTATTTTAAAAACAGGAAGTCTCCTGTGCTCTGTTCAATGGACAGTGGAGCACACAACACTCACTTGTTCATTTATTTTATTTTTTTACTGGTCAGTAACAGGTAAGAAAAAAACCTTTTGAAAGTGTTCATTTTCTACGTTGTAAAAGGGGTAGAACCAGTGTCAGGAGAAGTGACAGAGCCCATGATGGCAAAGGTGTGGTCCGCCATTTTTAACTCCAACCCCGGCTGGAATGAGCACAGAGTGCGTCACTCAGACCAAACATGGCAGCTGACCCCTCCTCCACCACCAGGGCTCAAACCTCACAGCTTCAGTCCAGCTTTTTGTATTTGTTTGTGTTTATTGTTGTTCATTGGTCATATCACTAAAGATCATTTGTACCATGTTCAGGAATCTTTTTATTTATTGCTCCATATTTTCAGCATCATAGTACAAGCTCTATTGTTTTGTTTTTTGTGTAATCCATGTTTGTGTTGCAGACGGCCTGAGGAGGATCCTGTGTCAAGTCTGTCTTCAGACAGGCCGACCCGACTCCTCACTGGTGGACCGGCTGATGCTCAATGACTCTAAAATGTGGAAAGGTAACTCGCCTCATCCAGACCTGCTGACTGTGATCAGCTTTAAGATGACGAACATTGACCTATTTTAAGAAGAATTTTAAGAGGGTTAGCAAGTCACATTCTGTTTCAATCTGTTCCGTTTTGTTTTTGAGTGGCGGGCGTGACAGACAATCAGAGTAGAGCTGTACTGTGATGTCAGTGGCTGGTCTCTCCAAAATCGCTTAGTTTTGTGTGTTTATATAACATATTTGTTATATATTTACAACCTCAGCTCCAATGAAGTTGGGACGTTGTGTAAAATGTAAATAAAAACAGAATACAATGATTTTCAAATCCTCTCCAACCTATATTCAATTGAATACACCACAAAGACGAAATATTTAATGTTCAAACTGATAAACTTTGTTTTTGTGCAAATATTTGCTCATTTTGAAATGGATGCCTGCAACACGTTTCAAAAAAGCTGGGACAGTGGTATGTTTACCACTGTGTTACATCACCTTTCCTTCTAACAACACTCAATAAGCGTTTGGGAACTGAGGACACTAATTGTTGAAGCTTTGTAGGTGGAATTCTTTCCCATTCTTGCTTGATGTACGACTTCAGTTGTTCAACAGTCCGGGGTGTCCGTTGTCGTATTTGGCAGAATGTGGCTTGGCATTGTCTTGCTGAAATAAGCAGGGACGTCCCTGAAAAAGATGTTGCTTGGATGGCAGCATGTGTTGCTTCAAAACCTGGATGTACCTTTCAGCATTGATGGTGCCATCACAGATGTGTAAGTTGTCCATGTCATGGGCACTAACACACCCCCATACCATCACAGATGCTGGCTTTTGAAATTTGTGCTGTTAACAATCTGGATGGTCTTTTTCCTCTTTTGTCCAGAGGACACGACGTCCATGATTTACAAAAACAATTTGAAATGTGGACTCATCAGACGACAGCATGTTTCCACTTTGTGTCTGTCCATTTCAAATGAGCTCAGGCCCAGAGAAGGCGGAGACGTTTCTGGATGTTGTTGATGTTTGGCTTTCACTTTGCATGGTAGAATTTTAACTTGCACTTGTAGATATAGCGATGAACTGTTAACTGACAATGTTTTTCTGAAGTGTTTCTGAGCCCAAGCGGTAAGATCCTTTACACAATGATGTCGGTTTTTAATGCAGTGCTGCCTGAGGGATCGAAGGTCACGGGCATTTAATGTTGGTTTTCGGCCTTGCCGTTTACATGTAGAAAGGTGTTACCCAGATTTACAGATTTTGATGGTATCTCGCAAGGTGCTCTGACTAATCTTGTGACGTCAACAAAAAGCACAACCTGTTTATTTGATCCTATACCAACAAAACTGTTTAAGGACCTGTGGCCCACTCTTGGGTCAGCTGATGGAAATTGTAAATCTCATTAACTTCTGGATCTGTTCCTAAGTGTTTCAAGTCTGCAGTGATTAACCCATTACTTAAGGAATCCAATCTCGACCCTAGTGTATTGAAAAATTATATCAAATCTATCATTCTAAAATTCTGGAAAAAGTGGTTTCACCACAGTTCGTGGACAATCTTCAAATCAAATCAAATCAGTTGTATTTATATAGCGCCAAATCACAACAAACAGTTGCCCCAAGGCGCTTTATATTGTAAGGCAAAAGCCATACAATAATTACAGAAAAACCCCAACGGTCAAAATGACCTCCTATGAGCAATCACGTGGCGACAGTGGGAAGGAAAAACTCCCTTTTAACAGGAAGAAACCTCCAGCAGAACCAGGCTCAGGGAGGGGCAGTCTTCTGCTGGGGCTGGTTGGGGCTGAGGGAGAGAACCAGGAAAAAGACATGCTGTGGAGGGGAGCAGAGATCAATCACTAATGATTAAATGCAGAGTGGTGCATACAGAGCAAAAAGAGAAAGAAACACTCAGTGCATCATGGGAACCCCCCAGCAGTCTAAGTCTATAGCAGCATAACTAAGGGATGGTTCAGGGTCACTTGATCCAGCCCTAACTATAAGCTTTTTCAAAAAGGAAAGTTTTAAGCTTAATCTTAAAAGTAGAGAGGGTGTCTGTCTCCCTGATCTGAATTGGGAGCTGGTTCCACAGGAGAGGAGCCTGAAAGCTGAAGGCTCTGCCTCCCATTCTACTCTTACAAACCCTAGGAACTACAAGTAAGCCTGCAGTCTGAGAGCGAAGCGCTCATTGGGGTGATATGGTACTAAGAGGTCCCTAAGATAAGATGGGACCTGACTATTATAAGTACCTTATAAGTAAGAAGAAGAATTTTAAATTCTATTCTAGAATTAACACGAAGCCAATGAAGAGAAGCCAATATGGGTGAAATATGCTCTCTCCTTCTAGTCCCTGTCAGTACTCTAGCTGCAGCATTTTGAATTAACTGAATGCTTTTCAGGGAACTTTTAGGACAACCTGATAATAATGAATTACAATAGTCCAGCCTAGAAGAAATAAATGCATGAATTAGTTTTTCAGCATCACACTGAGACAAGACCTTTCTAATTTTAGAGATATTGCGCAAATGCAAAAAGGCAGTCCTACATATTTGCTTAATATGCGCATTGAAGGACATATCCTGATCAAAAATGACTCCAAGATTTCTCACAGTATTACTGGAGGTCAGGGTAATGCCATCCAGAGTAAGGATCTGGTTAGACACCATGTTTCTAAAATTTGTGGGGCCAAGTACAATAACTTCAGTTTTATCTGAATTTAAAAGCAGGAAATTAGAGGTCCTCCATGTCTTTATGTCTGTAAGACATTTCTGCTGTTTAACTAATTGGTGTGTGTCCTCTGGCTTCATGGATAGATAAAGCTGGGTATCATCTGCGTAACAATGAAAATTTAAGCAATGCTTTCTAATAACACTGCCTAAGGGAAGCATGTATAAAGTGAATAAAATTGGTCCTAGCACAGAACCTTGTGGAACTCCATAATTAACCTTAGTCTGTGAAGAAGACTCCCCATTTACATGAACAAATTGTAATCTATTAGATAAATATGATTCAAACCACTGCAGCGCAGTGCCTTTAATACCTATGGCATGCTCTAATCTCTGTAATAAAATTTTATGGTCAACAGTATCAAAAGCTGCACTGAGGTCTAACAGAACAAGCACAGAGATGAGTCCACTGTCTGAGGCCATAAGATCATTTGTAACCTTCACTAATGCTGTTTCTGTACTATGATGAATTCTGAAACCTGACTGAAACTTTTCAAATAGACCATTCCACTGCAGATGATCAGTTAGCTGTTTTACAACTACCCTTTCAAGAATTTTTGAGAGAAAAGGAAGGTTGGAGATTGGCCTATAATTAGCTAAGATAGCTGGGTCAAGTGATGGCTTTTTAAGTAATGGTTTAATTACTGCCACCTTAAAAGCCTGTGGTACATAGCCAACTAAAAAAGATAGATTGATCATATGTATGATCGAAGCATTAACTATTGGTAGGGCTTCCTTGAGCAGTCTGGTAGGAATGGGGTCTAATAGACGAGGAAGTAACTAATGAAAATAACTCAGACAGAACAATCGGAGAGAAAGAGTCTAACCAAATACCAGCATTACTGAAGGCAGCCGAACATAACGATATGTCTTTGGGATGGTTATGAATAATTTTTTCTCTAATAGTTAAAATTTTTATTTGCAAAGAAAGTCATGAAGTCATTACTAGTTAAAGGAATACTCGGCTCAATAGAGCTCTGACTCTTTGTCAGCCTGGCTACAGTGCTGAAAAGAAATCTGGGGTTGTTCTTATTTTCTTCAATTAGTGATGAATAGTAAGATGTCCTAGCTTTACGGAGGGCTTTTTTATAGAGCAACAGACTCTTTTTCCAGGCTAAATGAAAATCTTCTAAATTAGTGAGATGCCATTTCCTCTCCAGCTTACGGGTTATGTGCTTTAAGCTGCGAGTTTGTGGGTTATACCACGAAGTCAAGCATTTCTGATTTAAGGCTCTCTTTTTCAGAGGAGCTACAGCATCCAAAGTTGTGCTTAATGAGGATGTAAAGCTATTGACGAGATAATCTATCTCACTCACAGAGTTTAGGTAGCTACTCTATCTTACTATGTTACTGAGAATAATCTCTTTGAGCCACTGCAGTCTGCTTTTAGAAAATATCATTCCACAGAGATGGCCCTCACTAAAGTGGTGAATGACCTTTTGCAAGCAATGGACTCGGATACCACTTAGTGCTGCGTTTGATACTCTGGATCATCATATTTTACTCGATAGGCTGGAGAATCATTTTGGCATTACTGGAACTGGCCTTGCATGGTTGACATCATACCTGTCCAGTCATTCTTACTGTGTGTTGTGCAATGGCACTTCCTCTGATCTTAGGGACATGAAGTTTGGGGTTCTGCAGGGATCCATTTTAGGCCTCCTGCTTTTATCCCTTTATGTAGTACCCCTTGGGAATATACTGTGCGTTTTGGGATTCTCTTTCATTGCTATGCTGATGACACTCAATTTTACAGGCCGATAACTGCTGGTAATCTCATTCACATAAAATCTTTGGAGGATTGCCTTGCATCAGTGAGAAGTTGGATGTCTATAAACTTCCTACTTTTAAATTCTGATAAGACTGAAGTTTTGGTTCTTGGTCCAGCGAGGTATTGGCATGAATTTGATCAGCTAGCGCTTAACTTAGGTTCATGTGTTATACATCATACGGATAAAGCGAGGAATCTTGGGGTAATTTTTGATCCCGTGTTGTCTTTTGACCTCCACATTAGAGACATTACGAGGACTGCTTTCTTCCATTTGCGAAATATAGTGAAGATTCGTCCCATCCTGTCTATGGTGTCAGATCCCGTTATTTTTTAGATACACAGCACACGCTCACCCTCCGATGAGTGTGTTTGTGTACTAAACCAGCTCTCCGTCTCTGGGGTCCGACCTTCGTGTCTCCACGGGTATTACCCGGCAGGGCTGCACAAAGGCTGTTCAAGCTGGTGGCGAGGAGATTTGTCTAGCCGCTCACTGCCTCCATCCGGACGTCCACCCCGCTGACGCTGATCTCGCACCCCGGTCGAATAGCCTTCTCTGGAAACAGGATACGAACCGGCCACGCCCGTTAACGGCAGCTCTCCTCTTATGGATCAGGGCTCTTGGAATGTTGCTAGATTTTAAATTTAGTGACTCGTACAGCGAGTCCCCAGGCTGTGTTATTTTCATTAAAAACCAGACTAACCTTTTAGAGCACTTTTTGATGTTGTACACCCAATAAACTTTAACTTTTACACCTTAAGAAGCATCAATAAATCCAATGTCCGAGCCTTAACACTTTAACTGCATGCTTGGAAATTTATTGCAGGTTTTGCAAGTGCCGACAACATAATCAAAATAGGTTATATGATGATAATTTCACAACAGTAATTCAAGTATAATTAGAATAATGATTGGCAGAGATTTTTGTTTTTGATTCAATAATACTGTCTGATCTTACTTTGACTGGACTGGATTGACTTCTTAACTGTTTTTCTAGGAGTGAGGGAAGGAGGTTTTTGAGGTTAAAGTCCCCAGCTCGATGAACTTGATTTCCTCTTCATCAGCTATTAGTTGTTAGCTGACCACGATCCTTGTGTGATGTTATAATCCTTCAGGAAATTAATCCACATAAGAGTTTATTCCTTCTTCAATCAACCAAAAGTTGATCTAATCCATTCTGGTATGCTGTGATGTTCCTCGAGAGAGAAAACGTTGAACATTCCTCACTCAGACTTAAGGCCAGTGATTATTCTCCAATGCTCTGCTACTCCGTGACTGGACGGCCTGAGTGGGAGTTGAAAACTCTCTCAAATGATCTCTTATGGCTCCAATCCTCTCACTCCACGATTCCAATTGCTGCTCACAAGATGGTCAAGTCTTGTGATCTCCTCGTAGCAGGGGAGAAGTGGCAACAGCACCTCTCCCTGGAAGAATAACCCCGTTTCCTGGTGTTTCACAGTTTATATATGTGCTGGACTCTTGTTGTCCTCAGATGATCTTGGTTACTATGGGGACGCTGGTGACTCAAAACCTCCTCCCTTCTCCTTCCCTTACTGGAAGTCATCTGCAGCCCCTTGCCAGTAACTTATTTCTCAATTTCCTCTTTTCTGTTAACACTTCAGCTTTTCTGAGAATTCATTTTTCTAAATCATTTCTTTAGAATCACATCAATCATATTCAATCATTTCATTGCAACTCTTTCACATAAAAACAATTCATATGATCATATACAAACATTTTTCATTCCTTATTATTCATTTCATATTTTACCACATCTTAATCATTTGATCAGTTGTTTATCATCAGCTTTTCTTGCCTCGTTGCAACATCACTTCCTCTTTTCCTCTGACTCTGCACTCTTTCTGAAAAACACCTCATATAATCATTCATTTCACTTATTTGTAACATACTTTTTCTAATCAACTCAATTTTAACACATTAATACTTCATTTGCTCATACTTGTCATGTTAGAATCATTCTTAGACATATTCCATCGTCTTCACCACTGAGTTCATTCCGTGGGCCTCCCCATTTGTAATGGAAAAGTCCGGTATGACCTCACTTACTCCGAGAAAGTACCAAACACTGTCCAGTTTAATCCAACAGCATGTATATTAATCCCATGGCACTTATTATATTCCAAGATGAAAACAAGGTGAAAGCAAGCTTAAAGTCATCTTTCCTGACAATGGCTGATGCTGAGACTTTGATTCATGTGTTTGTCTCTACTTGATTGGGCTATTGTAATGCTCCATTTTCTGGTTTACCGCAGTCCAGGATTTTGAACCAGTCTTCAACTGGTTCAAAATGCTGCTGCCAGACTTTTGACACAAAGCAGAAAATTCGACCACATTATGCCCACTTTTGGCGTCTCTTCACTGGCTTCCAGTCGCTGCAAGATCGGATTTTAAGGTATTGTTATTATTTTATAAAATTGCTCATGGACTTGCACCTCCTTATCTGGCTGACCTGGTAAGGCCCTATGTACCAGCTCCGGCCCTGCGTTCGCAGGGTGCAGGACTTTTATGTGTTCCCAGGGTGAATAAAAAGTCTGCCGGTCACAGAGCTTTCTGCTCCCGTGCCCCAGCTCTGTGGAATAATCTCCCGGCACACATACGGCAGTTGGATAGTGTTAGACTCATTTGTTTTCTTTGTTTTATCATTAGTGTCATGATGTGTTTTTATTCTTGTACTCTTTGATGGTTGTCTTTATATTGGTTTTTAAATTTTTAATTCAGTTTTTTCTGTTTTTATTGTGTTGTGTGAAGCACCTTGAGACAATCTCATTGTGATTTGGCGCTATATTAATAAATTTGAATTTTTGAGAAAGTTCTCCAGATTTTCTGAATCTTCTGATTATATTATGGACTGTAGATGATGGAATCCCTAATTTCCTTGCATTTGAACATTGAGAAACATTGTTCTTAAACTGTTAGACTATTTTTTCACACAGTTGTTCACAAAGTGGTGATCCTCACCCCATCTTTGCGTGTGAACGGCTGAACCTTTTTTTTTTTTTTTTGGTTACTGTGCCTACAAGTCTAATACTTCTGCTACTTTTTCAGTGTAATTGCTGTGAATTTGAATTCATTTATTTACATCTGTGTGAATCCTGTGTGAGCCTTAGGAGTGGTTAGCTTATCCATTATTGGTTAGCTCATGCTTGCTTGGCTATACTTTTGAATTTCTTAATGCACAAAGTACACTACTTTACCTACTTTACACCCTCCGTAAAACCCGCGTGATGTTGGAAGATAGGGTGGCTCTCTTAGAGAGCTGTGTCCTTAAGTTAGAGCAGCTTCTTAGCTCAGTGGAGTTGGTTGTTATGGGCACTCCAGATGAGGATAGTGTTGGGCCCGCTAGTGATCCCATTAGCATCAGCCTAGAAATGCCAGCTGTGGAGGACAGGTTTCAGACTGTGGCTATGCGGAGGAAGCCCCATAGGGCTTGGTGCCTGGTTGTGGTACCCCGATCACACTCGCCACTGCGACCTGTGAATCGGTTCTCCCCCTTGGATTTTCCTGATGTGAATTCTCCGAGCCCACTCCTGTCTCCAGGCCGAAACACCAGACTTTAGTGATAGGGGATTCTATCACCCACAAAGTCAGGTTGCAGACACCGGCTGACGTTAAATGTATTCCTGGGGCCAGAGCTCCCGACATTGCATCCCATCTTAGGGTGCTGAAGCTGCAGAAGGGAAGACAGACTAAGGAACATGACATGAGATATACTCACATAGTTATTCACGTTGGCACCAATGATGTCAGGATGAAGCACTCAGAGGTCACAAAAATGGACATAGAGAGGACTTGTGACCTTGGCAGGAAGATGTGTCAGCATCGATTAATATTCTCTGGTCCCCTCCCCTCCCGGGATACTGATGAGGCATTTACCAGTCTGACATCGTTAAATAGGTGGCTGGTGCAATTTGGTAGACAGCAAGGCTTTAGCTTTATTGATAACTGGCCTTTGTTCTGGGGCTGCCGTGGCTTGCTGATGCCGGACGGCGTCCACCCTACTGGGGAAGGCTCTGCTATCTGGTCTGCGAACATAGATAGAGTTCTACAGGGAGGTTAACATTAGGAATTTGCAGCAGGCCACGGAGCAGGTGATTCAAGACCCTGCAAGGCTTATGACAAATGTGGGTGTGGAACTAATTAGCTTAGCGGGGAAATTAGTGCAGAAAATCCACTATGGTGATAGTGCAGTTTATCTGGCAGGGATGGAAATTCAACAAGTTGAGACTGTGGCCTACTTCTGTAGACGTGTCCATAAAAATCATAGAGGGATATGCTTTGCAAACTTAATCCCCATTACTACATTGGATGATGTTGAAATTGAGGATGGCCCAGTGGTTGTTCTAGCGATAGCAAATATTTCATGTCTGCTACGTACAACCCATGTGGAATGTCTCAAACCTAAACCTACTTCTTTTTTTTTAACTCTTTATTTAACCATTTAAAACATTAAACATAACATTTCCTGACACATTTCCCACAAAGTAAGAAGGTTTTCTTTCTTTTGTCCTTTTTTCCCCTTTTCTCTTTTTTTGTTCTTTTTATATATATATATATATATATATATATATATATATACAACCCCTGGCAAAAATTATGGCATCACCGGCCTCGGAGGATGTTCATTCAGTTGTTTAATTTTGTAGAAAAAAAGCAGATCACAGACATGACACAAAACTAAAGTCATTTCAAATGGCAACTTTCTGGCTTTAAGAAACACTATAAGAAATCAGGAAAAAAAATTGTGGCAGTCAGTAACGGTTACTTTTTTAGACCAAGCAGAGGGAAAAAAATATGGAATCACTCAATTCTGAAGAAAAAATTATGGAATCATGAAAAACAAAAGAACGCTCCAACACATCACTAGTATTTTGTTGCACCACCTCTGGCTTTTATAACAGCTTGCAGGCATGGACTTAATGAGTGACAAACAGTACTCTTAATCAATCTGGCTCCAACGTTCTCTGATTGCTGTTGCCAGATCACCTTTGCAGGTTGGAGCCTTGTCATGGACCATTTTCTTTAACTTCCACCAAAGATTTTCAATTGGATTAAGATCCGGACTATTTGCAGGCCATGACATTGACCCTATGTGTCTTTTTGCAAGGAATGTTTTCACAGTTTTTGCTCTATGGCAAGATGCATTATCATCTTGAAAAATGATTTCATCATCCCCAAACATCCTTTCAATTGATGGGATAAGAAAAGTGTCCAAAATATCAACGTAAACTTGTGCATTTATTGATATGTAATGGTAGCCATCTCCCCAGTGCCTTTACCTGACATGCAGCCCCCATATCATCAATGACTGTGGAAATTTACATGTTCTCTTCAGGCAGTCATCTTTATAAATCTCATTGGAACGGCACCACATAAAAGTTCCAGCATCATCACCTTGCCCAATGCAGATTCGAGATTCATCACTGAATATGACTTTCATCCAGTCATCCACAGTCCACGATTGCTTTTCCTTAGCCCATTGTAACCTTGTTTTTTTCTGTTTAGGTGTTAATGATGGCTTTCATTTAGCTTTTCTGTATGTAAATCCCATTTCCTTTAGGCAGTTTCTTACAGTTTGGTCACAGACGTTGACTCCAGTTTCCTCCCATTCATTCCTCATTTGTTTTGTTGTGCATTTTTGATTTTTGAGACATATTGCTTTAAGTTTTCTGTCTCTATACTTTGATGTCTTCCTTGGTCTACCAGTATGTTTGCCTTTAACAACCTTCCCATATTGTTTGTATTTGGTCCAGAGTTTAGACACAGCTGACTGTGAACAACCAACATCTTTTGCAACATTGCGTGATGATTTACTCTCTTTTAAGAGTTTGATAATCCTCTCCTTTGTTTCAATTGACATCTCTCGTGTTGGAGCCATGATTCATGTTAGTCCACTTGGTGCAACAGCTCTCCAAGGTGTGTTCACTCCTTTTTAGATGCAGACTAACGAGCAGATCTGATTTGATGCAGGTGTTAGTTTTGGGGATGAAAATTTACAGGGTGATTCCATAATTTATTCCTCAGAATTGAGTGATTCCATATTTTTTTCCCTCTGCTTGGTCTAAAAAAGTAACCGTTACTGACTGCCGCAATTTTTTTTCCTGATTTTTTTTTTATATATATATATATATATATATATATATAGTGTTTCTTAAAGCCAGAAAGTTGCCATTTGAAATTACTTTAGTTTTGTGTCATGTCTGTGATCTTTTTTCTACAAAATTAAACAACTGAATGAACATCCTCCAAGGCCAGTGATTCCATAATTATTGCCAGGGGTTGTATGTATGTGTATATATATACACACATATACATGTACATACACAATTACATACATACCATATTACATATATACGAGGTCTGTGAGAAAAGTATCGTTCCTTTTTATTTTTTTCAAAAACTATATGGATTTGATTCATATGTTTTTACTTCTGCCAAGCTTGAACCTTCGTGCGCATGCGTGAGTTTTTCCACACCTGTCGGTTGCGTCATTCACCTGTGGGCACGCCTTGTGGGAGGAGTGGTCCAGCCCCCTCGTCGGATTTTCATTGTCAGGAAATGGCGGAATGATTTGGGCTTTTTTTCCATCAGAATTTTTTCAGAAACTGTTAGAGACAAGCAGCTGGAAACCATTTGAAAAATTTATCTGGCTTTCGGTGAATATTTTACGGGCTTCACAGAGAATAAGGACTGTTACTACAGCTTTAAGGACGGCCCACAATGGTGCACGGCGTGCCGCGCTCCGAGCCACCATCGAGAGGCAGAAAACACCACATCATTTCTAAACGGATGGCTGTGTGGAGCCGGGACCGTTGTGTGCAATTTCTCTGGTTATCACAAGAGCTGGACATCAGCCATTTTCCGGCAGATTTTACTTTTAACAAGAGATTTTGTCATGGAAAGCCGCGCGGAGGCTTCGCGTGTCAGGACCGATTTGCTAATTGAGCGAGACAAAGGAACACCTCCGTTTCAGAGTGTTAGAGGACAAGTTGGGACATGCCCAGCTCTCCCCAATTTCTCTTATACTCACTAGGCTGGTAAGCACTGAAAGCCGAGATGGGCATTTCCCAACTTGTCCCCTGGCACTCCGAAACGGAGGTGTTCCTTTGTCTCGCTCAATCAGAGAATCGGTCCTGACGCGTGGAACCTCCGCGCGGCTTTCCATGACAAAATCTCTTGTTAAAAGTGAAATCTGCCAGAAAATGGCTGATGTCCAGCTCTTGTGATAACCAGAGAAATTGCTCACGACAGTCCCAGCTCCACACAGCGATCCGTTTAGAAATGATGTGGTGTTTTCTGCCTCTCGATGGCGGCTCGGAGCACGGCACGCCGTGCGCCATTGTGGGCCGTCCTTTAAGCTGTAGTAACACTCCTTATTCTCTGTGAAGCCCGTACAATTTTCACCGAAAGCCAGATAGATTTTTCGAATGGTTTCCAGCTGCCTGTCTCTAACAGTTTCTGAAAAAATTCTGATGGAAAAAAAGCCCAAATCATTCCGCCGTTTCCTCGCAATGAAACGACGACGAGAGGGGTGGACCAGTGCTCACTCAAAGCCTGCCCACAGGTGAATGACGCAACCGACAGGCGTGGAAAAACTCACGCATGCGCATGAAGGTTCAAGCTTGGCTGAAGCAAGCGCACGTAATTCAAATCCATATAGTTTTTTAAAAAAATAAAAAGGTATGATACTTTTCTATCAGACCTTGTATTCCTAAAATAGTGTCTCTCTTTTTTAATGTTGTCCCAATACTCCTTTATAACTGGACACTCCCAAAAAATGTGTGTGGTGTCTCCAATATTTTCACAGTTCCGCCAACATAGTGCTGTAGTAGGATTCTTTACAAATGAAGAGATGGTAAGAGGAGTATAAAAGTATCTGATTTTCACTTTCCAGTCAAATTCCTTCCACAATTGGCTATTAATTCCCTTATGGCAACCTGTACATATGTCATTCCATGTAGAGTCTTCAATTATTATATTCATTTCCAACTCCCATTTTTCCTTGATATAATTTGTGTTTTGCACAGTGTCAGTTATCAGCCTTTGTATATATTAGATATGTCTTTTTGTTGGGAAGTGTTTCTCTGTAATACTGATAAAATACTCCATCTGATTTGGGGCTTTACTAATCATCTCCTTTTCTTTATAGCTTGTGATATAGTGTCTGATCTGGAGATATCTATAGAAATTGTTCGAAGGGAGATCAAAGTCTTCTTGAAGTTGTGAGAAGGATTTAAATTCTGTTTCTATAAAGAGTTGATTAATTGTATGGAGACCTTTTTCTGCCCATCTTTTAAACCCTCTATTCCACACCGAGGGGGGGAATTCTGTTTCCTACTATAGCCATAGCCCTTGAGATTGACTGCGGCCCCCCAAGCACTTTTTTAACTGTTGTCCAAATTTTTAAAGTGTGTTTTATCCATTCATTCTTTAATTTAATCTTTTTGATTGACTTTATATCAATAAAGGGCGGTATTGATAAAGGGACACCCTTAATTGAATCCTGCTCTATCCGAGTCCATATTGTCTCCTGATCATTTCTAAGCCATGCCACGATTGCGTTTATTTGTGCAGCCCAATAGTAGTTTTTAAAGTTTGGTAAACTCAGTCGTCCTCTGTCCTTAGGCAGATGGAGGCATTTCAGTTTTATCCTCGGCCTCTTCCTTTGCCAAATAAATGTTGATATTAGTTTATCTAACATTTTTAGAGTGGGAACAGGTACTCTTACTGGGAGGGACTGAAACAAAAAGAGAAGTCTAGGCAATAGGTTCATTTTTACTGTCTCTACCAATTAAAGACAGGGGAAGCACCTCCCAACATGTCACATCCCTCTTTATTTGTCTAATTAATTTGCTATAATTGGCCTCAAATAACTGAGTGGGGTTAGGTGTAATAATGACTCCTAGATACCTAAATCCCTGTTTAGACCAGCGAAAGGAGACGCTGTTATTCAATTGTGTAGGCCAGGTACCCGAGATCATCATAGCTTCTGACTTAGTGTCATTAATTTTGTATCCCGATACTGACCCGTATTTATGTAGACATTTTATAAGCATGGGAATGGAAAGGAGTGGATTTTTTTATAAAGAGCAAAATGTCGTCCGCGAACAGAGCTATTTTATGGATTGCCCCTCCTTCATCTGCTATCCCTTGAATCTGCGTGTTTTGGCGTATTGCCTCTGCCAGAGGTTCAATACTTAGGGCGAATAAGATGGGTGATAATGAGTCCCCCTGTTTCACACCTCGCTCAATCCCAAAGGGACTAGAGCAGTGGCCATTGACGCTCACTTTGGAGCAAGGCTCTTTATACAAGAGACTGATCCAGGTCACAAATTTCTTTCCAAAACCCATTTCTAGCAGTGTCTGCCTCAAAAATATGCAGTCAACTCGATCAAATGCCTTCTCTGCATCTAAGCCGAGAAGCATCGACGGTTGTTTCTGCCTTGCTGCAATTGTCTGCAAATTCAGAGCTCTCCTAATGTTATTTGTTCCTTGACGTCCTGATATGAACCCCGTTTGATCTGGATGTAGTAATTTCTTAATATTTTTTTTTAATTCTGGTAGCCAATATAGAAGTCAAGATTTTATAATCCACACATAGTAGACTTATTAGGGGGTGGTGGCCAAGTGGTTAATGCGCTTGGTTTCAGTTCGGAAGGTTCTGGGTTCAAATCCCACCCCTGCCACATTTCTTCATGTAATGTGGAGTTGCGTCAGGAAGGGCATCCGGCGTAAAACCTGTGCCAAATCAACATGCAGATCCACCTTGGATTTGCTGTGGCGACCCCGAGTGCAAACAAGGGAGCAGCCGAAAGGACTTAATTACATAGTAGACCTATTGGGCGGTAACTACCAGGGCTGTACAGTGCGAGCGTTTTGCTCGCATATTGTGCCTAAAATTTAATTGTGCGAGGAAAAAAAAATAAAACGGGCGCACGTGTGCAAGAATGTATTTCAACCCTTTCATTCGCATTTTGCTCCTAAAATAAATACAGTGGTCCCTAGCTATAACGCGGTTCACCTTTCGCGGCCTCGCTGTTTCGTGGATTTTTTTTAGTCCAATTTTGCATACTTTTTTTTTTTACAGTGCATTGTGTTGCGCGGCCTCATCAAGCAGCCGGTCGCGTCACCGCGAAGGGAGAGCACGCGCATTGTGTTCTGCTGGTCTGTTTATAAGAATCTTATCGCCCAGAAGAAAAAAGAGCACCAACAACTACCCATAACTGTGTTCTACACTCGGAAAATGACACCTGCAGCGAGGTGTGAGTCAGTGGAAAAAGACGTAACAGCGCAGCAGCGCCACGACGCAGAGGCGCGATCAGAGGAACTGTGAAATACTGGTCAGTCACTATTAATAATTTCTTATGTGTCCAACCTCGTATGTTGATCGTTAAAATTAAATTTGTTAGTTCTAAAAGCCATCATAATTATTTATAGGAAAACGGTCTATTTTTATTTCTCAAACAAATGTTTGGGCCTGAAAACAGGTTGGTCTTATCCCCCCCCCCCCCCCCCCCCACAGACACATAAGGGGCCGCATGTGCGTTCCGATTTACTCGGGAAAGGGGGTACATTTTAAGCGTTCGTCTCGGGAAGATTTTTCCCGAGAAAGTCGAGGAAAGGGGGTTGCTTTTCAAATAGGGCTGCCACAACTAGTCGACTAGTCATGACAACGTTGACTAATGAAACTGTCGACAACTAATTTAGTAGTCGACGAGTCGTTTATTTTATTTAAGTCTTTGTTTTTCTCTCAATTCATAGTTTTAGGCAGCGAGCCGTCCTGCCGTCATTTGAATGTTCAAACTTGGATAAGACGGCTGATTAAAACGGTGGCCATCTTATTCAAAGCCGTTTAAAATGCGCAGTTTACTGGAGGAGCTGTGTGTGCGTGCGTGCGTGCGCGGAGTCAACTCGCTGCAGACTGCGAACGGAGGCACGAGACGTTACATTCTGCTGAGAACCATCAGTGCACGTGACACAGCGAGCGCGGAGCAGAGAGAGGATCTTAACTTGAGTGAACATGTTTAAAAAAAAAAAAAAAAAAAACTACTTTACTTTACTTTTCTCTGCTCTCTCTGCCGGTGATTTTCTGACGGCACCAACCTGTTCACACCATGTGTGCGTCGTATACTGAATTTATGAGATCATGAGATGAAATAAACGGTCAAATATCCTTAAAAACATCCTTAAAAAATGAGAATATATAAATGAACTAAGGAAAAATTACGCAAACATTGGCTAAAAAATAAAACCCTGCTGCAGTGATGTTCAGAGGCACAGATCACAAAAAGCAGGTGAGAACTCTGAACTTTAACAGCTGCTATTTTCCAAAGGTATTTATTTGTTCAATCTTAAGTGATGAGGAGAAATAAATGACTTCATCACACTAAAATGAACTGGAGTAAGAATAAAAATACAAGCTGCTGATTTTTGTTATAAATTATAAGTTATAAGCTGCAGCTATATGTTTTATTAATTTCAAAGTGAGTTACCTCTTATTTTATTCTGATTTATTTATACAAAAATATGGGGAGTCAAATCAGCCTGCATTGTTCTGTTCAGTTTATATCAGTTTTCCTGCACGTCTGTGTATTTTTTCCTCTTTATAAGAGTTTGGTGTTTGCATTTGCACCACAAAGTTTTGAAACACAATAAAATGTTCACACTTTTCTTTATAGCAGTTCTGCAACAGAAACAACCACAAATCAGAAAAAGTTGGGATTATGTAAAATGAAGATAAAAATAAAAATGTTGCAGAGTTGTGTCTTGGTGGCTTCCCTCACTTGTCTCCTTCCAGCATGGACATTTAGTTTTTGAGAACTGCCTACCTGACACAGATTTACTATAAAGTACCACACTGTTTGTATTTCTGAATGATTGATGTAAATGAAGTCTAAGAAACAGTCACTGATTTGGAAATGTTCATGTTTTCATCCCGACGTTTATCTGAAAATGCTGCAGACCTTAATTTAGGAAATTCTATATGATCCGACTAGTCGACTAATCGCAAAAATAATCGTTGACTAGTCGACTATCAAAATAGTCGCTTGTGGCAGCCCTATTTTCAAACCATCTCCCGAGAATTTCGAAAAAGGGGGTAGTTTTTCGTCAGACCCCAGTAAAAAGTAAAATTATAAAAAAATATGCAGAAAAGCCTGTGATAGGGGGGTGATTGTCTGAAGGTTTTCCCTAGATAGGGGGTATATTTTCAACATGGGGAACAAGCATAGGTACCCCCTTGAATTGGGGAGTGGGGGGGCCGGGATTTTTCTACTCAGGTTTGAACTTTGAGAGTGTTTACACACGAGAGAAAAGTGAGAAAATGTTCATGCCTGATTGAGAAAAGTGTATAAAGTGTGCAGTGAGGGGTTTTACAGCTTTAAAACGTCTATAATAATTGTAA
This sequence comes from Thalassophryne amazonica, assembly GCF_902500255.1. Lineage (NCBI taxonomy): Eukaryota > Metazoa > Chordata > Actinopteri > Batrachoidiformes > Batrachoididae > Thalassophryne > Thalassophryne amazonica. The sequence continues at coordinate 4,312,917 of NC_047115.1, read as the reverse complement.
AAAATAACACTGGCCACTTCGCGGATTTTGCCTATCGCGGGCTATTTTTAGAAGGTAACTCCTGCGATAAACGAGGGACCACTGCATATCCCATAGAGAAAACCATTCCCACATCTGTACAAATCAACAAGAGTAGGTGTGTGTGTGTGAGAGAGTGTGTTGTGGACAGTTGGTTGAATGTAGCTAAGCGTAGCAGGCGACCTGAGTATAAAAAGTGGGACGGGGATGTTGTGTGTGTGAGGGTTTAAAATAATACAAGAAATACACAGCAAAAAGTAATGAAATGGACAAAAGCAATGATGTAAATAACGATAGAAAATGAAGTAAAAAAACAATGAAATAAATACAACATTAGAATCATATAAGGAAGTAAAAAACAATGAAATAAATACATTAGAATCATATAAAATGTGCATGTGTGTGTGGAAAAGGTACTCTCTGTACAGTATGTGTCTTTGTATTAATAATAAAATTGTATCAAGAAATTTCAGTGCTCCTTAAATTTTTATCTGTGCTCCTAAATTTTTTCATTTAGGAGCACCTGTGCTCCTAGTGAAAAAGCTAAGCGTACAGCCCTGGGGGGTCCTTTACCCTCCTTATGTATGACCGTTATTATGGCTTCTGACCACGAGTTTGGGCGATTTCCTGATTTCAGTGCATAGTTGTATAATTTACATAGTATGGGAGTGAGTTCATTCACAAATATTTTGTAGTATTCTCCGGAGAAACCGTCTGTTCCTGGTGATTTATTATTTTTTAGTTTGGTAATAGTTTCTTTAATTTCACTTTCTGTGATGGGCTTTATTAATAGTTCTGCTTCCTCACTTGATAGTTTATTCAATTTAAGGGGCCCTAAGAACTCTGCACTCTCCTTTCTCCTGAAATCTGATTCATCAGTCCTACATAGTTGTTTGTAGTATGTTGCAAAGGAATCTGATATTTTAGTTGGATCGGTTTCTATCTGATTGGTCTCTGGGTTCCTTATCTTGGGGACTGCACGGCTAGATTGGGCTTTTCTGAGTTGAAAGGCCAATAGCCTACTAGCTTTATTACCCATTTCATAATATTTTCTGTTAGTGTATCTAAGAGCTCCCTCTGCCTTATGTGTCAAAACTTCATCCAGTTGTTATCTGACTTTATTTTATTTAAAATGTCTTTATTTCCGTATTGTTTGTGTTCCCTTGTTCATTTTTTTATTTCTGCTTCTAATCCTTGTTGTTTTGCAAGCCTTTGTTTCTTTATTCTAGATCCAATAGAAATAATCTTCCCTCTTATTGTGGCCTTACTGGCATCCCATACAACTGAGGGGGAGACACTTCCATCATCATTGATAGCAAAGTATTCAGAAAGAGCTCTTTGTATTTCTTGTCTGATGTTTGTATCCATTAGTAATGAAACATTAAGCCTCCAGTGTTTAAAATAGTTATCTGCTCCCAAGTTAATTTTCATAGTCACAAGGCCATGGTCCGAAATAGTTATTGGTTCAGTTATACACTCTTTTACCCTGTGTAATTCAGTTTTTGATAAGCAGAAAAAATCTATCCTCGAATAACTTCCGTGTACTTGGGACATAAATGTGAAGTCTCTCTCATTAGGGTGAAGTTGCCGCCAAATATCTACGAGGCCCAATTCCTTCATCATATCTGACAGCCCCTTAGACATTTTAGATTGAGATATTCTTATTGTAGGTAACCTGTCCAGCTTTGAGTTCAAGCTGCAATTGAAGTCACCCCCTACCAGTATAATCCCCTCACTTTTGTCTGCTAGTAAAGCTGCTACCTTTTTGATAAAGTGTGGACAATCTTCATTTGTGGCATACACATTTACAGTTACTTTCATTCCTGCAGTCGTGCCTATCACCATAACATACCTGCCTTCATCATCATTATTATAATACACAGCTTTATTAAACAATATGGCAACCCCTCTCTTCTTTGCTCTCCCACATGATGAGCTATAAACCTGATCGACCCACTCTCTCTTCAGTTTTAGATGCTCCACCTCTGTCAGGTGTGTTTCCTGTATCAGAGCAACAGAACAGTGTAGTTTCTTTAATTGTCCCAGAATTTTCTTCCTCTTGATCAGATTATTGATTCCTCTTATATTATAACTTATGAAATTCAGCTCAGTCATAATCCCTATAGGATCTCACAGTATAGTTCTCTACCTGTTTACTCTTGGACATCAGAGTGTATCTAATCCCTAACAAAGTGATATCAGTTATATATGTCAGGAAAAACAAAACACAAAGAACATAGAATCGAACTTCCACTATATCAATCTGACACAGTAACTGAACTATGACCGTGCCAGATCCCCGTTGGTACTGGGGCAGAGAGGTGTGACCTACCCTCTCTGTGGAAAAAAGTACACACAGTGTAAGTGTGACCAATATTACACTAAACTGTAAAAAAGGTCCAGGTGAGTGTGTTCCACTCATATAATCAGCATAACCGCCTTGGACTATCTAACATATAACCTTATTTTGTGACAACAAAATATATTTGAATAATAAAACTTAGTGATGCTTATTATGTTCCTTTGAGTCGCACCTCGACCCCCAGCTCCTTCAGTAGCGTTGCGGCGCTCGTTAGCGATCCAAACGTCTTCTCTCCAGTGCTCAGCTTAATTTTCAGTTGCGCTGGGTACACACACTTTGCCTGGATGCTCTTCTTTTTAAGTTGTTTAATAACTTCGTGGACCCTCATTTGTTTCTGTTGTAGATCAGGAGAATAATCCTGATCGAAATAGATCCGTTTGCCTTGATAGACAACCGTCCCCTGGCTCCATGCCTGCCTTATGATTATGTCCTTTACCGCTGCGTCCAGAAATCTCACTATTATCGACCTCGGAGGGGCTGTTGGATCTTCAGGTTTAGCCGGGAGGGTGCGGGAGCGGTGTGCCCTTTCAGTCTTAATGTCCATGACTGGTGGTAATTTAAACTCTTTCAGGAGCAGGTCCTTAACAAAACCAGCCGCATCTCCTCCCTCACTATCTTCTGGGATTTGAAAGATCCTGATATTGTTTCTTCTCAGCCTGTTTTGGAGGTCATCGCACTTTGCTGTAAGCTCAATATCACTGTGCAGCAGATACCTCAGTGCTCTGTGGTGGTGCATCTCCGTATCTTCCGCCGTGCTGATTCTCTCCTCCAGCCTTTCCATTCATTGTTCGTGTTCTGCCAGTTGGTTTTTTATGTCGGAAATAGATTGTTCCACACGGTTAAGGGCCAGCTTAGTTTGACTGTGTCCGTCTTGATTTTCTTTTTGGAGTTTTCTCAGTTCTTCCAGTACCGTTGTATCTGATTGACTTGTGTTGCTATTAGCCGAGTTCTTGCTAGTTGGGCTCTGCGGATTCGGCTTATTATCCTCTTTTCCTCGTGAGGGGTCAAGTTTCTCCTGTCTTCTTTGTCCAGCGGAGGAGCTCATGTTTTAGTAATCTATTTTTAACGTTTCGGCGTCAAATTGTTATAGTTGTCACACTTATTTTCATTTATGTCCAGCGGAGCTCAGTTACATTGCTGCCACTACATCTATGACTTCACCGGAAGTCCCTAAACCTACTTCTAGGCATCTTATATATGCTACTGTGGAACCACCCCTAAATCCAAACAGTTCAACTGTCAACCCCACTGAGGTCCTTAGTCTGGGTCTCATGAACACAAGATCACTGTCCTCAAAGGTATTGTTGGTTAATGCTCTAATTATTGATCATCACTTAGATATGATTGGGTTACTTGGCGTAAACCTACAGCTGTCCTCCCCTTAAATGAGGCCTACCCACCAGCATATACATTTACTCACGTCCCTCATGATGTGAAGCAAGGTGTTGGTGTAAATCTAGGTTTAGCTTATTAGCTGTTGGGGGTCACGAATATAACTCGTTTGAGCATCTGATTCTCTGCTCTGCTCCTGATATTACGCATTGCCAAGGTCAGAAGAATAAAAATCATTTGTATTACTTTGTCACTGTATTTACACTTCCTGGCCCATATTCTGAATTCTTAGATGAATTTGGTGTGTTCATCTCTAACTTGTCAACTAGTGCAGACAACATTCTGATCATTGGTGACTTTAACATTCATATAAATAAGCTTCTGATCCCATCTTCAAATCATTCATGGAAATTGTGGATGCATTAAGATTTCGGCAATGCGTAAGGGATTCTATGCACATTAGTGGTTCTCGCACATTGTATTCCTGTCATGAATATTGACATCATGCCCCTTACATCAGTGGTCTCTGATCACTCACTTTTTAAGTTTACAGTTTCGCTGCTGTGTTTAGTGGAACAACAACCTTATTTATCACTATGGAGATGCATCAACTTCTCAACTAAGACTGAACTCGAAGTTAGACTGCCTGATGTCTTAGCTTCACATTTGGAAAATGCCCAATCATTGGACAGTCTTGTGGATAGTTTAAACTCAGCGCTCAAAACTACACTCAACATGATTGCGCCACCTGTGTTAAAACTGTGCTCCCACAAAACACAGTCACCTTGCATGTGCGTGGCGTTTACGAGGCTGCTAAAAGCCCATTATCTGTGCACCTGGCAGCTACGCAGGAACTGAGAGGCTGTTTTTGGAGTGGCTGCCCTCTTGCGCACACAATTCCACCTGCTCTGTGCGCTGGACGCTGTATATAAAATAATTATTTTGTTGCGGATTAATCATTTTCTGCCAAACCTTCGATGTTGAAAACACCTCTAATCACTTCTGGAATCACAGAGGACTGTTTCATCTGGACGCTTTTTTCCTCTCTTTCCTGCTTCATGTGAAATACATTTTGAACAGCTTAAGGTAACTATTTTTAATGTTTTTATAGCTTGATAATACAGTTCCTAGCTGTAAAAGTATATCTATAGTTGATTTAATATCTTGTTATGGATCACATGAGCTCTGCTGTGTGCGCACTGTACGCAGTGACTCATCACGCTTCAAAGGAGCATTTAGACAGACGCCAGCTCACAAGAGTGATTTTTCAGTCAATATTGGACGAATACAAAGTTAAAATTTGGGTGACTGTGTGAAAGTGTTTTGAAGACAGAACACAAAGTTAAAAGTTGTATCATGGTGACTTGTAAGCTGTGGAATTAAAAAAAAAAAAAAAAAAAAAAAAAATATATATATATATATATTTGAAAATGATCCACAGGTGTATATAATAAAAGCGGCCACCTCCATTCTGTATGCAGAACGGCATCGCGCGCAAAAGAGCGGTTTTGCAGAAATAAATGGACAAACACAAAGTTAAAAGTGATCACAATGTATAAATGACTGTGTTTAAAGCCAGAGAAAAAATAAAGCCAGCAAGTCACGGATGGAAAGGAAGCCAGTGAGACGGAACACAGAAGCGGCTCTGCAGGAATGGAGAACAGCAGCATGCGCAAAAGAGCGATTTTGCAGAAATAAACGGACAAACATAGTTTTGTGTGTTTAAAGCCGCAGAACAAAAGCCAGCGAGCCGCAGAGCCAGCGAGGAGCACAGAGGCGGCTCTCTGGGAACCCGTGGTTCGGTTCTAGCTGGTCTGGTGCATTACAGGTGGACAGCAGCCTGGCGCACAGCGCACAACCGCGGGACTGTGCTGGAGTGTCTATTTTTGGACTGCGTTTAAAAAAATGTGACATCTTTAAATGCTGCTGTGAATCTATGAATTGAAAACCCACATTTTAAAGGGACCAGGTGTGGGAAGGCTGGAGGTTTGGACCAAACCCATGCCTAAACGTGCGCCAACACGGTGTTTTCATGGCACTGTCACGGCACTACGTGGTTTAGTGTGGCTGATGTGAGCCATGCGAGGCTCTAATGACAAGTCGGTCGTGGCTCACTAGAGGCTGCTACATGGCACATGCAGGGTACAGAGAGGCACGTAGAGGCACCTTCATAGCAGATACATGATGGATGAAAACTTGGGTCATTCTTCAAATAATCGCTGACACACCCATGTGTGGCTTATTATTCATCCTTCATTATTCGGTGGGACCCAGGCATAAGGCAAGAGATCTAGAACGGAAATGGCGTAGTTCAAAACTAGAAGTATTCCACCTTGCGTGGCGTGATGCTATCTTAGACTATAAGCATGCATTACTGGCTACAAAGTGGACCTATTACTCTGATTTGATCAACAAAAACAAGCATAACTCAAAGTTCTTGTTCGACACGGTGGCAACATTTATTCATGGACAACCACCTGTAGTTTGCTCTCCTTTTACAGCACAAGATTTCCTGGATTACTTTGAGAAGAAAATAGAAGACATCAGGGTAAACATATCCCAGCATGCCTTAACCCAGCCACTACACCCTGCTATTGAGGTGGGCACCACTACCGAGGTATTACCTAGATTTACAGAATTTGCTAGTATCTCACTAGGCATGCTGACAAATCTCGTAACGTCTACAAAAAGCACAACCTGTTTATTTTATCCTGTACCAACAAAACTGTAAGGACCTGTGGCCCACTCTTGGGGCGATTGTGCTGGAAATGATTAATCTTTATTTAACTTCTGGATCTTTTCCTAAATGTTTCAAATCTGCAGTGATTAAACCATTACTTAAGAAACTTAATCTTGACCCTAGTGTATTGAAAAATTATCAGCTGATATCAAATCTATAATTTTGCTTTAAAATTCTGGAAAAAGTGGTGTCACGGCAGCTCGTAGACTATCATACTGAGAATAATCTCTTTGAGCCACTTCAGTCTGCTTTTAGAAAGTATTCCACAGAGACGGCTCTTACTAAAGTGGTGAATGATCTTCTGCTTACAATGGATTCTGACAACACTACGGTTCTGTTGCTGTTAGATCTCAGTGCTGCATTTGATATCGTGGATCATCATATTCTACTTGATAGGCTGGAAAATCATTTTGGGATTACTGGGAGTGTCCTTGCATGACTGACGTCATACTTGACCAGTCGTTCTTACTGTTTTGTACAATAACACTACCTCTAACGTTAGTGACATGAAATTTGGGGTTCCACAGGGGTCCGTCTTAGGCCACTTGCTTTTCTCCCTTTATATTGCTGTGTTTTTTAGTATTGCCTTACACTGCTATGTTAATGATACTCAGTTATACATGCCGATAATTGCTGGTAATCTCATCCACATAAAATCCTTAGAAGATTGCCTTGCATCAGTGATAAATTGGATGTCTAGAAACGTCCTACTTTTAAACTCTGTTGAGACTGAAATGATGGTTCTTGGTCCAGTGAGACATCATCAATTTGACCAGTTAACTCTTAGCCTAGGCTTGTGTGTCTTACATCACACTGACAAAGTGAGGAACCTTGGGGTAATTTTTGATCCTTCATTGTCCTTTGATCTCCACATTAGAAATATTACTAGGACTGCTTTCTTCCACGTGCGAAATATAGCAAAGATTTGTTCCATCCTGTTTATGGCTGATGCTGAGACCCTGATCCATGCGTTTGTTCCTTCTAGATTGGACTAAAGCAGTGTTCTGTTTTCTGTTTTTCTGCAGTTTGGCATTACGGGTTTAAATTGGTTCAAAATGCTGCAGTCAGACTTTTGACACAAAGCAGAAAGTTTGACCACCTTACACCCATTTTGGCATCTCTTCACTGGCTTCCTGGCCCAATGAGACCAGATTTTAAGGTTCTGCTACTAGCCTATAAAATTGTTCACTGTCTGGCACCTCCCTACTTAGCTGACCTAATTACCCTACGTACCGGCCCAGGCTTTGCGTACTCAGGGTGCAGGACTACTTTGTGTCCCTAAGGTGAATAAGAAGTCTGCAGGTCACAGAGCTTTCTCTTATCGTGCCCCTGTACTGTGAAATGATCTCCCTGTGTCAATAAAGCAGTCAGATTCTGTGGAGACTTTCAAGTCCAGACTTAAGACGCAGTTATTTTCCCTTTCATATTGCTAGCATACTGGCATAGTATGTTACTATGTTATTTATTTATTTATTACTCTTTTAATTGTGCTTTTTAATCTTTTTATTGATTTTGCTTTTTTAATTATTTTGTGTGAAGCACCTTGATGCGACACTGTTGTGAGTTGGCGCCAGAGGCGGAATGAAGTTACTGTCAAGTCATTCTCAAGTCATGAATTAGCAAGTCCTCAAGTCAAGTCTCAATTCAGCTTGCAAATAATTGGTGGGAATTAAGACTCAGGGCTGTGAAAACTCAGCGGATCCGTGAAATTCCGCTGATTTCATCATGGGGAGGAGGGGGGGTGTTAGTGTTTTACTCTGTAATTGTGATCGTCACTGAATTTTTAAAATGTCCATCTCAAAGTGTTCTTTTTTTTATGACATCGTGCAAGTTTTATAAGTGTGCGGAGATCTGTGGACACTGATCTCTGTGTTACAGATACAAATCAGTGTCCTCGGATCCGCGGATTTTCGAAGAGAAAAAAGCCTTGTTGTTGTGACAGTTGTCATAAAGTGAGACTGGTTGGTTGCTGCGGCGACACTTAAGCTAAGCGTAGCGTGTGGACATCGCAAACCTTTAGAGCTCCAAAGTTTTTAAAAGAAGAATTGTGCGGCACGTCTGTATCATGGGCCGACGTCAGCCAGAGAGAAGATGGTGAGAAAGACTGTTTGAAAGTCTGATAAGGACAAGAATTCATGGAATTGTCACTGGATTCATCAACACATTTGAAAGATGAAAGAAATGGGAAAAGTGAACTGTGCCCTCTCAGGAAACACAGTAAACATTGTGCTGTTCAAACAGAATTTTAGACTTTTTTCATTAATCTGGACTTTGTCATTGGGAAAAGACACTGTGGCTTTGAGTGGATTTACAGGAATTTACACAAGAATATAAATTAGGTTTTATTAATGTAGACTTTTTTCATAAGAAAAAGATACTGTGACTTTGAATGGATTTACAGGAATTTACACAAGAATATAAATTAGTTTTATTAATGTAGACTTTTTTCATTGGAAAAAGACACTGTGGCTTTGACTGGATTTACAGGAATTTACACAAGAATATAAATTAGTTTTATTAATGTAGACTTTTTTCATTGGAAAAAGACACCGTGGCTTTGAATGGATTTACAGGAATTTACACAAGAATATAAATTAGTTTTTATTAATGTAGACTTTTTCATGAGAAAAAGATACTGTGACTTTGAATGGATTTACAGGAATTTACACAAGAATATAAATTAGTTTTATTAATGTAGACTTTTTTCATTGGAAAAAGACACCGTGGCTTTGAATGGATTTACAGGAATTTACACAAGAATATAAATTAGTTTTATTAATGTAGGCTTTTTTCATGGGAAAAAGACACCGTGGCTTTGAGTGGATTCACAGGAATTTATGCAAGAATATAAATTAGTTTTATTAATGTAGACTTTTTTCATGAGAAAAAGACACTGGCTTTGAGTGGATTTAGATGAATTTACACAAGAATATAAATTAGTTTTATTAATGTAGACTTTTTTCATGAGAAAAGATACTGTGACTTTGAATGGATTTACAGGAATTTACATAAGAATACAAATTAGTTTTATTAATGTAGACTTTTTTTCATGGGGAAAAAGACAGTGGCTTTGAATGGATTCACAGGAATTTACACAATAATATAAATTAGTTTTATTAATGTAGACTTTTTCTATGGGGAAAAAGACACTTTGGCTTTGAGTGGATTCACAGGAATTTACGCAAGAATATAAATTAGTTTTATTAATGTAGACTTTTTCATGAGAAAAAGATACTGTGACTTTGAATGGATTTACAGGAATTTACACAAGAATATAAATGAGTTTTATTAATGTAGACTTTTTTCATTGGAAAAAGACACCGTGGCTTTGAACGGATTTACAGGAATTTACACAAGAATATAAATTAGTTTTATTAATGTAGACTTTTTTCATGAGAAAAAGACACTGGCTTTGAGTGGATTTACATGAATTTACACAAGAATATAAATGAGTTTTATTAATGTAGACTTTTTTCATTGGAAAAAGACACTGTGGCTTTGAGTGGATTTACAGGAATTTACACAAGAATATAAATTAGTTTTATTAATGTAGACTTTTTTCATGAGAAAAGATACTGTGACTTTGAATGGATTTACAGGAATTTACATAAGAATACAAATTAGTTTTATTAATGTAGACTTTTTTTCATGGGGAAAAAGACAGTGGCTTTGAATGGATTCACAGGAATTTACACAATAATATAAATTAGTTTTATTAATGTAGACTTTTTCCATGGGGAAAAAGACACTGTGGCTTTGACTGGATTCACAGGAATTTACACAAGAATATAAATTAGTTTTATTAATGTAAACTTTTTTCATGGTAAAAAGACACTGTGGCTTTGAATGGATTCACAGGAATTTACACAAGAATCTAAATTTGTTTTATTAATGTAGACTTTTTTCATTGGAAAAAGACACTGTGGCTTTGAGTGGATTCACAGGAATTTACACAAGAAAATAAATTAGTTTTATTAATGTAGACTTTTTTCATTGGAAAAAGACACCGTGGCTTTGAGTGGATTCACAGGAATTTACACAAGAATCTAAATTTGTTTTATTAATGTAGACTTTTTTCATTGGAAAAAGACACTGGCTTTGAGTGGATTCACAGGAATTTACACAAGAAAATAAATTAGTTTTATTAATGTAGACTTTTTTCATTGGAAAAAGACACCGTGGCTTTGAATGGATTCACAGGAATTTACACAAGAATATAAATTAGTTTTATTAATGTAAACTTTTTTCATGGGAAAAAGACACCGTGGCTTTGAGTGGATTCACAGGAATTTACACAAGAATATAAATTAGTTTTATTAATGTAAACTTTTTTCATGGGAAAAAGACACTGTGGCTTTGAATGGATGCACAGGAATTTACACAAGAATATAAATTAGTTTTATTAATGTAGACTTTTTCATGAGAAAAAGATACTGTGACTTTGAATGGATTCACAGGAATTTACACAATAATATAAATTAGTTTTATTAATGTAGACTTTTTAAACCTTTGGATCTGAATGTTGCTGGCTCCGCCCACCTCTGCAGTGCTCTTTCCCTGCAGGAGCGAGAAACATCTACCACCAGCTGCTGATGAACAGTCTGCTTATGGATTTCAAGTACAAGAAAGTCTTTGCCATCCAGTTTGCCAAGGTAACACACCAGCCCCGCCCACATGGTGACCGCAGCCACTGATTACATTTATACAAACCATCAATCAAAGTGTATGAGTGCTTCTTCTGCTGGGGTGGTACAGTGCGACTCCACTGGCGTCTCTGTCAGCACAGACGTGACTGTTTATCCAGCATGTCCAAAAGTTCTGGAATGTGGCTGCTGCTGTATTTCCCAAATTACATCACAGAGTGTGTTCTGTGGTGCTGCATCAGTGTTACTGCAAGCTAAGAGACACTTAAGGAGTGCACGCACACACACACACACACCCACACACTTTTAGTGCAACTGCTGGTCATTACTGTCATTTACTTTAAAGTCATTTTCACATGAAGGCTGCGATAAATTTCAGGAGAAGTTGTACAAAACGTTATTTTTCATGTGAACTGTGTTACTGGTTTGTGGTGTTGGACAGCTGCATGGAAACGGGGGTGGGGTCGAGTCAAATTCCAAAGTTTTGTACTTGCCTCATGTTACCTTTCATATACAGTTTGTTCATGCACACATATGCACGCACACTTTGGAGTCTGACGTGTGCGATCACCACACAGATCTAGTTTAGGGCGGTTTGTTGATCAGATTTGGATTCATCTCAGTAATGATCTAAGCAGTGTGGGTGGATGTGGACTGCTGTCACAGACCGAACGGTCCACCCTGCCTTCACCGCGCATGCGTCTGTAGCCGTGGTTCAACGATTATCACCTCGTTTCTGCTTCAAACTGCCTCCAGTCATCATCTGTCTCAGCCACAGATATCTGAAGCTTTTCTACAACAATCATTTCCACATAAATTCAGCATTATTTCAGAATAAAAGATGGAGGAGGCAATCAGAGTGCCACAGCTACACGAGCTGCTAGCTGATGCGTTCACTGCACGTCAGTCATTTCAAAACGTCAGAGTTTTGCCTCGTTTCTGCTTCAAACTGACTTTAAAATGATTTAAGAAGTTTTCCTTTGTCATCTGATGGTTAATAATCACATTAATCCATTTGATCACTTTGGGTGAAGAGACTCAGACTCAGTCAGACTCAGAGGAGCTGCTGAGCTCCAAAATGACTCATGCGCAGTGGAGTCAGGATGGACCAGTTTTTAGGGGGGCGTTCGGTCAGCGACATCGACTCTCAGACCTGCTGCTCTTTGATTTTTTTTTTGTTTGTTTGTTTTGTATTGAGTGAATAAAGTTAGAGAAGAAGCTGCTTTAACTCGCAGTTGTTCAGGTCTGTTTCTTCTGCTGTGTGATGAATTTCGGGCTGCGGGGGGGTGGGGGTGGGGGGAGCGTAGAGTGCCTTAATTGAGAGAGTGGCCTCAACTCAGAACATGGCGCCATTTTGGTTCCAACTGCACTGAACTACTGAATGAACCTTTTATGTTTTAACATTTTTTTTAATCATTTAACCACATACAGCAACACATCCAGGTACAGGTATCAAAATAAATATAAAAATAGTTAAACTATCAAATTTTAAATTGCTGATGATTTATTTAATTAATTTAAAGTCTGATTTATGCAGCTGCAGCTCTGTAACTCCGTGTCATACAATGATGTGTGTGACAGTTTTAAAGTTCTCCGTCTCTGGATTTTGCTTCATTCTGGACTCATTTGACCCTCAGCAAGCTTTTCTTTCTACAGTCATCACCTGCAAATCAAAGATAAGCTGAACAATTTCCTCTTTTACAGACTTTTCTGATCCATTTTAATCACTGTGCACACTGTAAAAACTGTTATAATATGATGGATTGAAAGCAGGAAAGTGTCAAATCACAGCCTTTTTCTGTGTCTGATTTAACAGGTGCACATCAGGCTGCAAGTCTGAGTCTGAACACTGTTTGAAAAAAATAAATGGTTGGACTTTTAATCACAGAAATGACTCCAGTCCCACTTTCCTCAAATCTGCCAGTGTCAGAGCTGAACTTTAATTTGTACCTCTGTTACTGTGCACATCCAGACTGCTCAGAGTTTTAATGGAAATACATTATGATCAGATGGGACATTTTATCCGATGTGAGTGAAAAATCCGTTATACAAAATCAGTTATATACGATGTTTATTACATGGAAAACAATACAAAACCTTTTGGACGTTTTTTTGTCCGGTGACTGTGAATATCTGGTTTATACGATGACGGTTTAGGTGAGTTTTACTGTACATGAAAATTCAGTAAGGTATATCTTATATATTATATTCCAATTCTAAGGTGGAACTATGCTAGTATATAAAGGTATATCTAAATATCTAAAAAGGAAGAGTAAAATAGGAGAGTAGAAAAGAGTAGAGTGGAGCCACTTAGGTGCCTGGTCTTGAGAACCAGGGATGGTAGGTTAAAAAGCTTTTTTATCCCATGGGAACTCTCCCTACCCACCCAAGCGGCTCAAGAAAAAGGTATATATAATATAATAAATAATAAATAAATAAATAATAAGACATAAGGATAAGACATCACCGGAGAAGATTCTAGTAAAGGTAATTTAGTATGTAGACTGGCAGTAAAATTAAATATAATTAGTAGGCTAAGCTATAAATCTGGTATTTTATTATAGAAACAGAAGCTATGAGTGTGTGAGTGTACTGGTATCTAAAGTAACTCTGTTAGCATACTATAGGAAAATAAAAAGTATAATCATTATGCTATCAAATGGAAACCTAACAACTTAGGTACTATATGTTGATGTCATTAGAGGAACACATAAACTGATGAATCATTAAAAATCTACACCATGTAAAATAAAATTGTAAATGGCAAAAATAAGATAGTTATAGTAGAAGAGCTAAATTATCCATGAATAATCCAACCATACCCAGCAAGCTAACACGATAAACAAAAATGGTAATTAGTGTATAAAGTATAATAGCGTAGTTAAACCTACAGTAATGTATTAACAGATACATATAAAATAAATGTGGGCAAAAGTATGAATTAGTGTGGATTATTAAACACAAAAGAACCAACTATTTTGTAAGATACGATAAACGTTGCTACAGCCTGCTAGATAAGCTAACATTAGCTGTTAGCAGTGGTGGGCACAGTTTCGATAATCCGATAACCGATAATTATCGAAGATAATGTTTTCACTATCGGATTATCTTTTTTGATAACTTTAAAAACCATTATCTGACTAATTATCTTGCAATAAATTTTTTGTCCGATAATTTTTAGACCGATAACGTAGTAAATAAAGCTGAACAGCTACAAATATTTATAAAACTTAAAATCAGTTGAGCACCTACCTGTTAAATGTTTTGTAGCAGATGTGTAGTTCTACCCTCTGCAAAACAGAGAAGACCTGCTTTAAGAAGAAACCGCTCTATCCTCTGCAAGCAAAGGAGAACTGGTCCCAGAGAAAAACTAATTTGTCTTAACCCCATACTGATACACAGGCAATATCACCCAAGTCATCCAGAGGGATACATTTTTAACTTATGGTTCAACTTTTAACCAAACTAATGTCGGACAAGTTATTTAAATTGATGTCATGTCTGAAGTTTTATAAAGTGAAAATATCAGATATATGTTTTAGTTTTAAAGTAATGCGCTAATTTTTAAGGTTTTAGTCTGGATATATGCTGTGCCCAGCAGTGCATTATGGGTAGGATAGTGTAATAGTACGTTCACGACATGAGAAATGCATTTGAAACACTCTGATAAGGCTCTACGGACAACAGCATTAAACTCTAGTGCCTAAAACGCTCATGAATATATTGTCTGGGTTTATAGATGTTGTTATTGTGTCTGCGTTTACTAAATTCCACGCATCTTAAATGTAGCAGACATGGATTATCTGGAATTTTGTTTTGGCAAGTTTTCAAGGTCTCTACTGCCATCTACTGGCCAGTAGTGTTCATTCGCCCTATTGACGTATTCCATAATCCCTTACATGCCAGAGAGTCGCTGCAGTCAACAACATATAATCAACACGAAGACAGTTGTAAATTAATATTATACTACAAAAATGTATTTTTTATGCTTTTTGTCACGTTAATAAGAGACTGCTGCATGATACCCTGAAAACTTGCTAAAACACTTATAACGAATAATCCGTGTCTGTTACGTTTAATTTGCGTGGAATTTAATAAACGCAAACCGAATTTCAGACATATATATTAGTCTGGAACAAAGAGGACAAACAGTGTTGTAAAGAACAATAATAGACGTTAAAGAGCAAACTTCACTTTCCCCCAGAATGACATGATCAGGAAGCGATTGTAGCTCACATCAGCTCCCATTGAAAATAACGGAGAGACAGACTGTGATTCTCACGTTTACATAAAACAAACACAATAACAACATCTATAAACCCAGAGAATATATTCACGAGAGTTTTAGGCACAATATAAAAATAGTTTTATATTGCGATGTTAATGGTGTTGTCTGTGTGTAGTTAATGTGCAGCGTGATCAGAGCGTCTCAATGCAGTTCTCAATGTTACTGAGATCTCGCAGCGCAGCGTCCTCTCCGAGGTTTTACAGCAGGGGTAGGCAACCTGTTCCAGAAAGAGCCATGAGGGTGCAGGTTTTCTTTGCAGCCACTGACTCCACCATGTGATTTTACTGATTATCACTTTGAGCAGATGGAATCAGTTAATCAGTGAAATAACCTGGTGGAGTCAGTGGCTGCAAAGAAAACCTGCACCCTCATGGCTCTTTCTGGAACAGGTTGCCTACCCCTGTTTTACAGGATTTGAATCGTCAATAGGGTGAATAGCCAACATTTATGTGCCAAGACAATATTGAGTGCACATTTTACAATATAATAAAATGTGTGCCCATTGAACAATATAATAAAACGTGCACAACATCATAAAACATCAAATTCATGAGAGCACATGACATATTGTGTGAGAAATAGGTCATAAAGATAAGATAAAACGTAAAATTCTCTCCACATGCAAAACATTTTGCGATGACACTTCCAGGGCTCCGTAAAAATGCCTGTTTTTAAAAATAAAAAATGGAATAGTTCGCAAAATCACATTTATCTGTAAACACCAACACACGACACACGTCACATTAACGTGTTGGTTTACATAATGAATGACCAATAAGTGTTTAGTAGAGGCACTTTTACCCAGAATCCTTTGCGATCTGTCTGTTTGTTACAAAACCTCAGAATTAGTGCATTCGTAAGCATTAAAAGATATGTTATATTTTAACTTTGTACAAATGACAGAATTGACATTAATGGAGTTATTCTATCGGTATTAATGTTATTTATAAATCAAAACCATAAGTCAGCACTGCTTTATTTTCCAAGACCTCTGCCTGACGGGAGCATTATGATTGGTAGAGAGCTGCGTTTGGTGGCTGCTCTCAGCTTGCGTCTGTGGTGGAAGCCGTGTAGTAAACAAGAGCTTCCAGCAGGGGGCAGGATGTTCAAAGACAGAAGTGCTGACTCATCGTTTGGGTCTGTTGTAGCTTTTGATGCTACCAGAAGCGACTGTAGTGTTAAAACTCAAAATCAGTTTGTTAGTAGTTGCAAATATACCAGAGACAACACTGTAATTTATCGGTTATCTGTAACTTCCGATACATTTTTGGGTGGTTTATCCTTTTATCTTTATCAAAGATAACTTTTCAGTTATCTTATTATCTGTTATCAAAGTAAATTTTTTGGTTATCTGTGCCCACCACTGGCTGTTGGGTATAACTAATTGTACCCCACTCCTCCAATATTTACTTAAATATAATATTAAAAAGGGGGGAACAAGAAAAATTAAAGCATGTAGAACAATAAATTTACCTCTCAAGGCTTTGATGATGAAGTCGCTTCCATCCCACACGGTGACTTTATTTTCCCAAATGTTTCTTCTGTTTGGATCTGAAGTGAATCTGTAAATCTTGAAGCCCTAGTGTCTATTTGTGCCTCCAAACGCACAACAACGCGACATTTTCAGAGAATAAATAAATGAAATAGTTGATTTACATGCAGACACATTAACAGCCAACGTTATTTTGAACCCAAGATGGCACCACGAGTCATGTGACCGATTCTTTTTCAACTCATGTCACCACTCTCTCTATCAAGGCACACTGGGGGGGGCATTGGTTCGCCAGCAGTGACCTCTTACCTGGAGGTGAAATGTCATCTCGCTTTAGAACTACAGACGTCTGCAGACAGATTTTATGGAGGACGACCATGAGCGTGCAGTGTCAGTGACCTCACTGTCCGTGCAGCTCTTCACCGTGCCCACCATGGTGAGTACTCCTGCCGCGCCTCCTCTGCACCGCCACACATCTCTCTCTCTTTGTCTTTGTCTCCTCCTGCTGGTAGACGTATGAACGCTTGCAGAGCGACTATGTGAAAGACGACCACGACCGTGAGTTCTCCATCACTGACCTGTCAGTGCAAATATTCACCGTCCCCTCGCTGGTGAGTGATGATGTCATCAGTGTGGCTTCTGTAGCATTTTGACTTTCTCTCAGGGGCTCCACCACCCGAAACCTTCAATTAGCTGTCAGAGCAATTCACAGTTCAAAAAGTGGCGTGAGTAGTTCGTCCCTTTTCAGAGATGTGTGCAGTCTTCTTTCACCCAAAAGTGAAGGATATATCAGGTGAGTCCTTCAGGCCCAAACAAAGCCATGACTCATTGTGTGATTTGCCGACCCCAGTCAGACGGTCAGTAAATTAAAAACAAAAATAAGACAGAAGGATAGTTTAGGTTCAGTTTGCATAATAATGGCCAAGCGGTTAAGTCTGCATGTTTCCATTGTGGAAGGTTCCTGGTTGAAGTCTGCCCTGCCCTCTCTGTAGGTGTGTCAGGAAGGGTTTCCAGCATAAAACATGCCAAAATCAACAACCCTGAGTGAAACAAGGGAGCAGACCAATGGACTCATATGTACAAATGTAAATAAGTAAGACTTATAAATATTAATAAACACAGAAAAATAATTACGACACTTTACCAGCTTGGCGCGTACAGATGTCAGTGTTCCATGTAACAATAGTAATAATAATAACAATAATGACTTAGATTTATCGAGTGCCTCATTATTGCTATGATACCCAAAGCGCTTACAAGTTGCATTATTATTCATTCACTTGCAGGCGAGAGGAGTTGGGGCAGGGAATGTAATGACGCAACAACAAAACACCAGACCATCTCATTTCTGAACAGTTTGTTTGAGACATAGAGCTTAGAAGGGCGCGGACCCTGAACTGGGGCACAAAATCATCAGCAATATTGGACCAAAGGAGATACTAAAAACTTTTTTCTTTTTTTGTATTGAGGCCAGATTTTCTGCTATTTTGGGACTGGTTCAAAGTTTTGCCCAAATATGCTGCATGTTGCTTCAATTCAGTCTCATACATGTTACTTTCACAACTTGGTGGTTTTTCAATCCTTTTGATGCAAACCGCAATGATTCTGTCTCACCCAGGTTGAGTGATAGTTTTCATGTCCTAAAACCAGTTCCTCACTCAGAGCCGTCTCCACATCAGATACATCTTGGCTAGACACTAGCAGGAATTGACAGTTCACAGATTCTGAGGCGTTATTCACATAGATAATAAATAAGAGTGGCCCAACTAAGGTCTGGTTCACACAGCAGGATAATTAGGCCGACATCGGACCCGATCTTCCCCTACTGACAATCTTAAGGATGCCCCGACATTCATGATGATGCTAAAGATAATCTTGTCAGATATTCCTGCCATGTGTGGTGTGTTCAGAGCACTCTGATCTGCTCCGAAGGACGTCAGGAGCGCTCAGGCCGCAAATCGGGGATATTCAACATGTTGGATTGTCTTTGGCCGATATCACAGTGTGTGTGGTGTCCTCCAATCACAAACGAGCAGCCTGCTGAATGTGACGTGCAGCCAATCAGAAGACAGTTTGTGAGACGACCCCCAAACTCTGAATTCAAGCCACAGTTCACAGTGAAGACAGTGAAGCATGGTGGTGCAAGCATCATGATATGGGCATGTTTCTCCTACTATGGTGTTGGGCCTATATATCACATACCAAGTATCATGGATCAGTTTGGATATGTCAAAATACTTGAAGAGGTCATGTTGCCTTATGCTGAAGAGGTCATGCCCTTGAAATGGGTGTTTCAACAAGACAATGACCCCAAGCACACTAGTAAACCAGCAAAATCTTGGTTCCAAACCAACAAAATTAATGCCTCGCAGATGTGAAGAAATCATGAAATACTGTGGTTATACAACTAAATACTAGTTTAGTGATTCACAGGATTGTTAAAAAAGCACTTTGAACATAATAGTTTTGAGTTTGTAGTGTCAACAGCAGATGCTACTATTATTGTGAACACTCCCTTTTCTACTTTTTTTTTTTTTTTTTTTACTAATAGCCCGATTTCATAGCCTTAAGAGTGTGCATATCATGAATGCTTGGTCTTGTTGGATTTGTGAGAATCTACTGGTACCTTGTTTCCCATGTAACAATAAGAAATATACTCAAAACCTGGATTAATCTTTTTAGTCACATAGCACTACTATTATTCTGAACACTACTGTACTTGTTGCTGACGTCAAATTTTCCTGTTGTAGTTCTTGTAATGTTTGCAATTAGGCTGCATTAGCGCTAGGATGTACTCAGAGTACACTTTGAATGACCACAGAATAAGTCAGGATGCAGATAGCTTTCCATTTGAGGCTCTCTGGTTTCTCATTGCCAGTACACAGTGATGACAGAGTGCCCCTCTTGGTGTGTGTTGATCTTGTTCATGGGAGCGTAGGCCAGGATGCTGATGGTTGAGGAGAACCTGATGACAACTATCATCAGAACTTTTGTTGACCACCTCCGACACAGAGACCTGCAGGGACGGTTCCAGTTTGATCGCTACACCTCCCAGCAGGCCTTCAAGTTTGGGCGAGTCCAGAGTCTTATTGGAGACCTCAAGTAAGGACTCATTTCCTCCAGGTTCTCGTCTTTGATTGAACTTGAGCAAAATATTTCCTGAGTATATCTGTACTAATTTCAGGGAGTTGGTCTGGAGTGGTGTAATTTTTTCCCTTTGGTCTCTTTAGGTATGTCCTGATCAGTCGCCCCACAGAATGGAACGACCAACTTAGACAGAAATTTCTAGAAGGCCTGGATGCTTTCCTGGAGCTGCTCAAGTGTATGCAGGTTCATCATCCTTAGTCCTACCCGTCACATCGCACTGCTTCATTCTGACGAAGAAGCTGTGTCTGTCTCTGGAGTTCTCTATCTGACTTTGGACCTCCCTCTCATTCTCTCTGTCTGTGCACGGAAAATGAAACAATGCAAATTTAATGTAGTGGTTTTAGAGACCAGAATCATTACTGATTTCAGTATTATTGCAGTTCTAGAACTAGCAAGGAAATGTGCAAATGACTTTTGGCTACAGTTATGCTCCTCCATAGAACGTGCATCTCTGACTGGCAACATGAGGGCCATGTGTGAAGGCATTAAACAGGCCACTGGCCCCACCATCAAGAAAACGGCTCCCCAAAAGTTCAAAACTGGGCATGTTATTACAGACCGAAAGAAACAGATGGACCGGTGGGTAGAGCACTACCTGGAGCTGTACTCCACGGAGAATGCTGTATCTGAGGAAGCCATAAACAGCATCCCAGAAATGCCAGCCCTTGAAATACTCGATGCAGAGCTGACTATGGTAGAGTTAGGAAAGGCCATTGATGCCCTCACTTTTGGAAAAGCACCAGGAAATGACACGATCCCACCTGAAGTAATCAAAGGGGAAATCTGCACTTCTCCTATACCTGCATTAATTTCTCTGCTTATGCTGGAGGGAGGGTGAAGTACCACAGGACATGCGTGATGCTAACATTGTGACTCTGTATAAGAACAAAGGGGACAGAAGCGATTGTAATAACTATCATGGCATCTCACTTCTCAACATAGTTGGAAAGATCTTTGCTCGGGTGGCTCTTGCCAGACTACAGGTACTAGCCAGCCGTGTATACCCAGAGGCACATTGCGGGTTTCGAGCAGGACGCTCCACTATTGACATGGTATTCTCTGTGAGACAATTGCAGGAAAAGTGTCGGGAGCAGTGTAAACCCCTCTATCTCACCTTTGTTGACCTTCCAAAGGCTTTTGACCTTGTCAGCCGCATTGGACTGTTCAGGCTACTTGAGAGGATAGGTTGTCCACCAAAACTGCTCAGCATAATCAAGTCCTTCCGCAGTAGCATGCAGAGCACTGTCAGTTTCAAGGGCAGTACGTCTGAGCCATTCCCAATCCTAAGGGGAGTAAAACAGGGCTGTGTGCTTGCCCTGACGCTCTTTGGGATTTTCTTTTTGCTACTCTTGATGTACGCCTTTATGTTCTCCTCCGACAGTGTTTGTATTTGCACCCACCACGATGGCAGACTTTACAACTTGGCCCGTCTACGTGCCAAAACTAAAGGAACTTGTATGCTCCTCAGGGAGCGACTATTTGCTGATGACGCAGTCCTTGCGAGTCACACACCTGATGGTCTGCAGCGCCTGATGGACAAGTTCTCAAATGCCTGTAAAAAGTTTGCTTTTACAATCAGTATAAAGAAGACTGAGGTGATCCCCCAAGATGCCCCCAATCTCCCTTCAGTATCAATCAACGGCTGCTTGCCATGACTGATAGGTTTACATACCTGGATTTACTGTAACTAACAATTTCAATTTATTTTCATTTATATAGCGCCACATCACAACAGAGTTGCCTCAAGGAGCTTCACACAAGTAAGGTCTAACCTTACCAACCCCCAGAGCAACTCCCTCTGAGAAAGAAACCTCAAGCAGACCAGACTCAAAGGGGTGACCCTCTGCTTGGGCCATGATACAGACACAAATTACAGAACAATTCACAAAATGAATATACAGGAAATGTTGCTTGTACACAGGGCTGTTTCTAGAACAGATACCACACCCATCTCTGGATGGAGCTGCACCTCACACAGAGAGAAAAGAAAACAGCAGAATCAGGCATCAGAAAGACAACAAATACAGTGTAATTTGTCAGAATTAAGCAACAAGAAAAAACAGAAGAAATACTAAGGTGATCGCTGGCCACTAGCCCTAAGCTTCACTAAAACACCCAGAATTTAGATAAAGTTGAGGCCGCGGCACACTCCAATTACTAATAAAATGAATTAAAAGAGTAAAAAGCATAGTAACATACTATGCCAGTATGCTGCCATACGAAAGGGAAAATAAGTGCGTCTTAAGTCTGGACTTGAAAGTCTCCACAGAATGACTGTTTTTAACCTGTTTTGAATCTGCTTGATTTTAACCCATGTGTCATCAACTGGTTCAGATATGTTGATGACACATGGGTTAAAATCAAGCAACAGGAAGTTGAAGACTTTACAGAACACATCAACTCGGTGGACGCCGACATCAAGTTCACACGTGAGGATGCCAGAAACAACCATTTAGCTTTCTTGGACTGTGATGTTACGATTGGAGAGAACAGGCAGCTCCAGACAGGGGTTTACAGAAAACCAACTCACTGACCAATATCTGCTCTTTGGCTCAAACCACCCCCTTGAACACAAGCTCGGGGTGATCAGGACGCTTCAACACAGAGCCCTACAGGTGCCACAATTGCAGAGGGAAGGGCTAAAGAACAACAACGTGTCCGCAAAGCCCTCACAGTATGTGGGTACCCACGATGGTCCCTGGACGAAGTGCAGAAGTCCCAGAGAACAAAGAGACCAGATAGACAGGAGATGGAGACAAGAAGGAGTAAGGGAAAAACTACAGAGGATCTTCAGACAACACAAAATCCCAGTTTACTTTAAACCGATTAACACCTTGAGACAGAAATTAGTTCACCCTAAGGACGTGATCCCTAGTTACAAACAGAGCAATGTAGTATATTCTATCAGATGTCAGGAAAACTGTAACAAACACTACATAGGTGAGACTAAGCAACCTTTACACAAAAGACTATACCAGCACCGCAGAGAGGGCGCCAGTGGACCTCAGTCTGCAGTTCATCTCCACCTTAAAGAAAATAACCACACGTTTGAGGACAAGGAAGTTAAAATATTTGCCAGAGAGAAGAAATGGTTTGAGAGAGGTGTCAAGGAGGTATTCTTTGTGAAACGTTTGAAACCCAGTCTTAACCGGGGAGGGGGTCTGAGACACGCTTTATCCCCTGTTTACAATGGGGTACTCAGGTCAAAGGAGTTTGTCTTTTGTTCATGGTAATGAGTCATTCACGTCATCAGCAGAGTCATCAAGGGAGCCATCAAGAACCCTAACCCTCTGTAAATTCTGCGTGATGTATTCCACTTTCCATGACTAAAGGTGACTCACAAAGACAACTAAATCTGCCAGAGGCTGCTAATAAATGTCCCTCTTAAATCAGGATGTGGATTTAAGTGTTATTCTGTGCTGATGATACCTATTTCACTTTGAAAGCTTTATTGTAAATTGTGTGTTTTGTAATGGTGCCCTCTGCTGATGATTTTGGACATGCATATGCCAGGTTTTCACAGATGGCACTTTGATTGGTGGACTGATGGTTCATAAGGATCTTTCCTTACCAAATGAACAGTTTTGCTGCTTGATGAAGGCTTGATGTCGAAACGCGTCAGTTTTTCTGGTTTAAATTCTCACAGCCAATCAAATTAAAGCCTTCTCACCTTTTGAAAGGCAGTGCCCTGAAGTTCTTGTTTTTGGATATGTAGTTTGCCATTCAAAGCAATGTTCACTGTTTTGGCACTCTGGCAATACAATTTCCTTCGGGATTAATAAAGTTCTTTCTTATTTTTATTCTTAATGAACACCTCAAAATCCTGTTTTCTGAGTCTAGGAAGTGCTCCTCAAGCATTTAA
This sequence comes from Thalassophryne amazonica, assembly GCF_902500255.1. Lineage (NCBI taxonomy): Eukaryota > Metazoa > Chordata > Actinopteri > Batrachoidiformes > Batrachoididae > Thalassophryne > Thalassophryne amazonica. Next base: position 4,289,033 of record NC_047115.1, on the reverse strand, counting down.
CAATTTCATGTTTCTCTTTTTGTAACTTTAATGTTGACCGATAGGTTGTTGAACCATTAAAAGTGTTATCATGGATTACCATGAAATTGGTGACAGTTGGGTTCCTGCTCTGACGCTGGACCTTTGTGTCTGCATGTGCAGGGCATGGATCCAGTAGTGAGACAGGTTGGACAGCACATCGAGATGGAACCAGAGTGGGAAGCAGCGTTCACTCTGCAGATGAAGCTGACGCACATCATCTCCATGATCCAGGAATGGTGCTGCAGTGATGTGAGCCACAGCCACATCACACGTGACACCCGCCGCACATGACACGTCACAGCTGCCGCACTCGACGACACGTCACAGCAGTCACACGCCACTGCCACGCCGTGGCACACAACACTTACTGTATCAGTGGGTTATTGTTCATCTGCACACTGAAGATGCTTGTTTATATATCTTCTTCATCTTTCGGCTGTTCCCGTTAGGGGGCGCCACAGCAGATCAATCGTTTCCATCTCACTCTGTCCTCTGTGTCTTCCTCTGTCTCACCAAGCACCTGCATGTCCTCCCTCAGCACATCCATAAACCTCTTCTTTGGCCTCCCTCTTCTCCTCCTGCCTGGTGGTTCCATCCTCAGCATCCTTCTCCCTATATAACCTGGGTCCCTCCTCTGCACATGTCCAAACCATCTCAGTCTCACCTCTGTGACTTTGTCTCCAAACCATCCCACCTGAGCTGTCCCTCTATGTTCATTCCTAATCTTGTCCATTCTTGTCACTCCCAAAGAGAATCTCAACATCTTCAGCTCCGCCTCCTGTCTTTTTGTTAGTGCCACTGTCTCTAATCCGTCCAACATAGCTGGTCTCACTACTGTCTTGTAAACTTTCTCCTTCACTCTTGCTGATATTCTTCAGTCACAAATCACTCCTGCCACCTTTCTCCACCCACTCCTCCCTGCCTGCACTCTCTTCTTCACCTCTCTACCACACTCTCCATTACTTAGAACGGTTGACCCCAAATATTTAAACTCATCTACTTTCACCACTTCTACTCCTTGTAACTGCACTATTCCACTGGGCTCCCTCTCATTCACACACATGGACTCAGTCTGACTTTCATTCCCCTTCTCCCCAGAGCATATCTCCACCTCTCCAGATGAGACTCAACCTGCTCTCTACTCTCACTACAGAACACAATGTCATCTGCATACATCATAGTCCATGGAGACTCCTGTCTGATCTCATCAGTCAACCTGTCCATCACCATTGTGAACAAGAAAGGTGTAGTGCCAGTTCAGAAGAAAAGGTCGCCACACTTGGATGATTTCGGCAGCTTCAGGCTGGTGGCACTGACATCGCATCTAATGACGACCCTGGAAAAGCTGGTCCTTTGACATCATCGGCCCTTCGTGCAGTCATCAATGGATCCACTTCAGTTTGCGTACCAGCCTGGCATAGGAGTGGACAATCAATCAATCAATCAATTTTTTTATATAGCGCCAAATCACAACAAACAGTTGCCCCAAGGCACTTTATATTGTAAGGCAAGGCCATACAATAATTATGTAAAACCCCAACGGTCAAAACGACCCCCTGTGAGCAAGCACTTGGCTACAGTGGGAAGGAAAAACTCCCTTTTAACAGGAAGAAACCTCCAGCAGAACCAGGCTCAGGGAGGGGCAGTCTTCTGCTGGGACTGGTTGGGGCTGAGGGAGAGAACCAGGAAAAAGACATGCTGTGGAGGTGAGCAGAGATCGATCACTAATGATTAAATGCAGAGTGGTGCATACAGAGCAAAAAGAGAAAGAAACAGTGCATCATGGGAACCCCCCAGCAGTCTACGTCTATAGCAGCATAACTAAGGGATGGTTCAGGGTCACCTGATCCAGCCCTAACTATAAGCTTTAGCAAAAAGGAAAGTTTTAAGCCTAATCTTAAAAGTAGAGAGGGTGTCTGTCTCCCTGATCTGAATTGGGAGCTGGTTCCACAGGAGAGGAGCCTGAAAGCTGAAGGCTCTGCCTCCCATTCTACTCTTACAAACCCTAGGAACTACAAGTAAGCCTGCAGTCTGAGAGCGAAGCGCTCTATTGGGGTGATATGGTACTACGAGGTCCCTAAGATAAGATGGGACCTGATTATTCAAAACCTTATAAGTAAGAAGAAGAATTTTAAATTCTATTCTAGAATTAACAGGAAGCCAATGAAGAGAGGCCAATATGGGTGAGATATGCTCTCTCCTTCTAGTCCCCGTCAGTACTCTAGCTGCAGCATTTTGAATTAACTGAAGGCTTTTTAGGGAACTTTTAGGACAACCTGATAATAATGAATTACAATAGTCCAGCCTAGAGGAAATAAATGCATGAATTAGTTTTTCAGCATCACTCTGAGACAAGACCTTTCTGATTTTAGAGATATTGCGTAAATGCAAAAAAGCAGTCCTACATATTTGTTTAATATGCGCTTTGAATGACATATCCTGATCAAAAATGACTCCAAGATTTCTCACAGTATTACTAGAGGTCAGGGTAATGCCATCCAGAGTAAGGATCTGATTAGACACCATGTTTCTAAGATTTGTGGGGCCAAGTACAATAACTTCAGTTTTATCTGAGTTTAAAAGCAGGAAATTAGAACAAATTGTAATCTATTAGACAAATATGATTCAAACCACCGCAGCGCAGTGCCTTTAATACCTATGGCATGCTCTAATCTCTGTAATAAAATTTTATGGTCAACAGTATCAAAAGCAGCACTGAGGTCTAACAGAACAAGCACAGAGATGAGTCCACTGTCCGAGGCCATAAGAAGATCATTTGTAACCTTCACTAATGCTGTTTCTGTACTATGATGAATTCTAAAACCTGACTGAAACTCTTCAAATAGACCATTCCTCTGCAGATGATCAGTTAGCTGTTTTACAACTACCCTTTCAAGAATTTTTGAGAGAAAAGGAAGGTTGGAGATTGGCCTATAATTAGCTAAGATAGTTGGGTCAAGTGATGGCTTTTTAAGTAATGGTTTAATTACTGCCACCTTAAAAGCCTGTGGTACATAGCCAACTAACAAAGATAGATTGATCATATTTAAGATCGAAGCATTAAATTATGGTAGGGCTTCCTTGAGCAGCCTGGTAGGAATGGGGTCTAATAAACATGTTGATGGTTTGGATGAAGTAACTAATGAAAATAACTCAGACAGAACAATCGGAGAGAAAGAGTCTAACCAAATACCGGCATCACTGAAAGCAGCCAAAGATAACGATACGTCTTTGGGATGGTTATGAGTAATTTTTTCTCTAATAGTTAATATTTTGTTAGCAAAGAAAGTCATGAAGTCATTACTAGTTAAAGGTAATGGAATACTCAGCTCAATAGAGCTCTGACTCTTTGTCAGCCTGGCTACAGTGCTGAAAAGAAACCTGGGGTTGTTCTTATTTTCTTCAATTAGTGATGAGTAGAAAGATGTCCTAGCTTTACGGAGGGCTTTTTTATAGAGCAACAGACTCTTTTTCCAGGCTAAGTGAAGATCTTCTAAATTAGTGAGACGCCATTTCTTCTCCAACTTACGGGTTATCTGCTTTAAGCTACAAGTTTGTGAGTTATACCACGGAGTCAGACACTTCTGATTTAAAGCTCTCTTTCAGAGGAGCTACAGCATCCAAAGTTGTCTTCAATGAGGATGTAAAACTATTGACGAGATACTCTGTCTCCCTTACAGAGTTTAGGTAGCTACTCTGCACTGTGTTGGTATATGGCATTAGAGAACATAAAGAAGGAATCATATCCTTAAACCTAGTTACAGCGCTTTCTGAAAGACTTCTAGTGTAATGAAACTTATTCCCCACTGCTGGGTAGTCCATCAGAGTAAATGTAAATGATCAGACAGAAGGGAGTTTTCAGGGAATACTGTTAAGTCTTCTATTTCCATACCATAAGTCAGAACAAGATCTAAGATAGGATTAAAGTGGTGGGTGGACTCATTTACTTTTTGAGCAAAGCCAATAGAGTCTAATAATAGATTAAATGCAGTGTTGAGGCTGTCATTCTCAGCATCTGTGTGGATGTTAAAATCGCCCACTATAATTATCTTATCTGAGCTAAGCACTAAGTCAGACAAAAGGTCTGAAAATTCACAGAGAAACTCACAGTAACGACCAGGTGGACGATAGATAATAACAAATAAAACTGGTTTTTGGGACTTCCAATTTGGATGGACAAGACTAAGAGACAAGCTTTCAAATTAATTAAAGCTCTGTCTGGGTTTTTGATTAATTAATAAGCTGGAATGGAAGATTACTGCTAATCCTCCGCCCCGGCCCGTGCTACGAGCATTCTGACAGTTAGTGTGACTCGGGGGTGTTGACTCATTTAAATTAACATATTCATCCTGCTGTAACCAGGTTTCTGTTAGGCAGAATAAATCAATATGTTGATCAATTATTATATCATTTACCAACAGGGACTTAGAAGAGAGAGACCTAATGTTTAATAGACCACATTTAACTGTTTTAGTCTGTGGTGCAGTTGAAGGTGCTATATTATTTTTTCTTTTTGAATTTTTATGCTTAAATAGATTTTTGCTGGTTATTGGTGGTCTGGGAGCAGGCATCGTCTCTACGGGGATGGGGTAATGAGGGGATGGCAGGGGGAGAGAAGCTGCAGAGAGGTGTGTAAGACTACAACTCTGCTTCCTGGTCCCAACCCTGGATAGTCATGGTTTGGAGGATTTAAGAAAATTGGCCAGATTTCTAGAAATGAGAGCTGCTCCATCCAAAGTGGGATGGATGCCGTCTCTCCTAACAAGACCAGGTTTTCCCCAGAAGCTTTGCCAATTATCTATGAAGCCCACCTCAATGCTGTCTTCTACCTCAAACACAGAGCTCTCTCTCACCTGGAAAAGCCTGGGAGCACTGTGAGAATCACATTTTTTTTCCCCCATGCTTTTAATACCATACTGCTGGTGCTTCTGTGGGACAAGCTGGAGATCACAGGTTTGAACCCCCGCCTCTCATCTTGGATTTTGACTACCTCACAGAATGGCCACAGTACCTGAAGGCTAGGGTCTCTGACATGGTCATCTGCAGCACGGGAGCCCCAAAAGGAACCACCTTGGCTCCCTTTCTCTTAAGCCTCTACACCACAGACGTCATGTACAACTCTGTCAATTGTCACTGACTGCAGTCATTGGGCTCATCACTGACAAGGATGACAGAGTATAGAGGTGTGACCCAAGACTTTGTGGATTGGTGTCAGCTGAACAGCTTCCACATCAATGCAGGGAAACTAAAGAGCTGGTGGTGGATTTCCACAGGCACAGGTGCTCTCCACTGTCACCGGTGAAGATCCAGAGAATGGTTACTGAGATAGTGGACTCTTGCAAGTGCCTGGGTGTTCACCTAAACAATAAACTGCACTGGTCAAACAACACCACTGCACTTTATAAGAAAGGCCAGAGCATACTCGACCTGCTGAGGCCACCCAGGTCCTTTGGACTGCAAGGGGTGCTCCTGAGGGCCTTCTTTTACTCTGTGGTATCAGCCATTGTCTACGCAGCAGTCTGGTGGAGCAGCAGTATCACAAGTGCTGAGAGGAAGAGACTTGACAAAGTGATTAGGAAGCTCTGTCCTGGGAGGTCCTCTGGACTCGGCACCAGAGGTGGGTGAAAGGAGGATGATGGCTAAGCTGTCAGCCCTGCTGGAGAACACCTCCCACTCCATGACTACTACTGTTTCCTGTAACTTCATCCTGTGGCTGATCAACCTTATGCCTCTGTATTTACTGTAGCTGTGCACATCACCCTTGTCCAGCACACCTCATATCTTTTCTCCTTATGCTTTCTTGGGCATCTTCGTTCAACCACCAAGTTCACAACCACTAACGCAGATATAGCAAAGAAGGCAAGATACTTGAGAAAACAACAAAACATGGACTACAAACTGTAAAGTATTCATCAAATTGAATGGGTCTCCAGAAGAAGCCAAAGTATTGCTGATCAGAAGCAGGGAGGAATTAGAAAAATATGAATAAAACATGGTAAGTGAAGGCAGCCAACTTTTACAGTGACTGACAAACATCATCAGTGCTTCTGAACAGGGTGAGGATCTGGAACTACAACCTTTTCAGTACACTGAGCCTCATATGCAGGATCCGGAATATGAGATAGATCCGGACAATCATTTCTATTCCTTCATAAATAGTAACTGTCAGTATTATACAGAGGAACAATACAATAACTGCATCACAAATGACAGGAAATTATCAATAATCCACTTTAATAACAGGAGTCTGCACAAAAATTTTGGGAGTATCAAAGACTATTTAAAACAATTTTGTTAACCCTTCAGTATAATTGCTACAACGGAAACTTGGCTTGCAGAGGGTGATGATACAAACTGTGAGCTGGAGCGTTATGAATTCAATCATTAGATTAGACAGAATAGAGGAGGAGAAGTGGCTTTGTATGTTGACAAAAGGATTAACTACAAAATCAAAGATCAAAATGACAATGGCTGTGGAAAACCTTTTGGAATCCATCACAATCAAAATATGTATGGAAAAAGGTAAAAATATAATTATTGGCTGTGTATATATAGAGCTCTGGGCTCTAAAATTGAAGAGTTTCAAAATTGGACAGAGAGGGTTTTCTTCACAGATGTGTAATAAGCGAGTATTTGTCTGTGGAGATTTAAACATTAATCTCTTAAACCCGTATCAGCATAAAGTGACAGAGGATTTCATAATACTATGTACAGTTTAAATCTATATCCAAAAATTACTAAACCTTCAAGAATCACTTCACATTCAGCTACTCTCATTGATAATATACTTACAAATGATATCGATATCAAAACATTAAGTGGTTTATTAATTAATTATTGTTATCGTTTACCAATTTTTATAGTTACTGATCTAAATTTCAATTAAAAAATGTACTGAGAAAATCCAATATTGCAGGTGCCTGCAATCTGAAGAATCTATCACTACCTTAAAAAATGATTTACAGGATTGCAATCCCATTTATGAGAAGCAAGATGCGAATTTAGCATATTCCGAATTTGTAAACATATTTCTCAATATATACAACAAAAACTGTCCAATCATAAAGTATAATAAAATAATAAATATAAAGCTAACCCTGAGATACTTAAATGGATGGAGCATGAGATCAATAGACGGATCGGTGCAGCATCTGCAGTGATGCGGTCGCTGTATCGGGCCGTCGTGGTGAAGAGAGAGCTGAGTAGGGGGGCAAAGCTCTCGATTTACCGATCGATCTACGTTCCGATCCTCACCTATGGTCATGAGATTTGGCTCATGACCGAAAGAACGAGATTGCGAGTACAAGCGGCCAAGATGAGTTTCCTCCGCAGGGTGGCTGGGCGCTCCCTTAGAGATAGGGTGAGGAGCTTGGTCACTCGGGAGGAGCTCGGAGTCGAGCTGCTGCTCCTCCACATCGAAAGGAGTCAGTTGAGGTGGCCCCTGGACGCCTCGCTGGAGAGGTGTTCTGGGCACGTCCCATTGGGCGGAGGCCCCAGGGAAGACCCAGGACACGCTGGAGGGACTACATCTCTCGGCTGGCTTGGGAACGCCTTGGGGTTCCCCCAGAGGAGCCTGGAGAGGTGTGTGTGGATCTGGAGATGTGGGCAGCTTTGCTTGAGCTGCTGCCCCCGTGACCCGACTCCGGATAAAGCGGAAGAAAATGGATGGATGGATGGAAAGCTAACCCAAGAAGAAAAGTATGCTATATAGAGAATTCATTAAAAGTAAATCAAGAGAGGCAGAGATTAAATATAAGGACTATAAAAATTAACAACTGTTATGAGGAACTGTTAAAAAAAATCATACTTTGAAAAAAATACTAAACAATAATAAAAACAACATAAAGGAAAGATGGCAAATACTTAATAGTATTATTGCAAATAAACCCAAATCAAATAACTACCCAACATACTTTACTTATAAATGGACTGCATTTATATCGCGCGTTTCCATCTGCATCAGACGCTCAAAGTGCTGTCAGGGTGCTGCCATACAAGGTGCTCACTACACACCAGGAGCAACTAGGACCTTGCCCAAGGACCCTTAGTGATTTTCCAGTCAGGCTGGAATTTGAGCTGAGGATCTTCGAGACCATCACCTTAAAACAACAAAGATCAATGTAACATGAGCCAAGTAATGAATATTTTCAATAATTTATTTGCTAATGTAGGGTCAGATCTGGGAAATTGTATTAGGTTTATTTATTGACCTAAGAAAGGCTTTTGACACAATTGATCACAAAATATTATTTCAGAAGATGGAACTGTATGGGATCAGAGGGGTGGCTCTGAGTTGGATTAAAAGTTACTTACAAAATTGGAAGCAGTTTGTTAAACTCGGGGACTACTGTTCTTCATGTCTGGACATCATTTGTGGGCTTCCCCAGGGTTATGTGTTGGGACCAAAATTATTTATTTTATACATCAATGAGTTATGTAAAGTTTCAGATCCGTTCAAAGCAGTTCTTTGCAGATGACACAAACCTGTTTTGCTCAGAGGAAAATCTGCAACAATTATCTGATTTAGGAACTGAAATGATAAAGTTAAAGAGATGGTTTGATATTAACACATTATCATTAAATTTGTCAAAAACTAAATTAATGTTATTTGGAAATTATAAAAAAAAGACATACAAATACAGTTAAATATACAAGGGGTAACCATAGAACGTGTCAAAGAAAATAAGTTTTTAGGTGTCATTATTGATGAAAAGATTAACTGGAAAGCTCATATTCAGCATGTTCAAAAGAAGGTATCAAAGAGTATTGTAGTGTTAAATAAAGTAAAGCATGTTCTTAATTGCAGAGCACTACACACTCTGTATTCATTGATTTCACCCTTCCTGACGTACTGTGCTGAAGTTTGGGGCAACAATTATAAAATTACAGTGCAACCATTATTCATTCTACTAAAAAGAGCATAAAGGACAATTCATAATGTAGGTTATCGAGACCACACCAACCCACTGTTCATTAAATCTCAAATATTAAAACTTCACGATATGATTTTGTTCCATACTGTTCAATTGATGTACAAAGTGAAAAATAAACAAGTGTCATTTAGAATTCAAGAATATTTTACTGAGAGAGAGGGAAAATATAATTTACGGGGTTTGTATGATTTTAAAATTGCTGGCGCTCGGACGACCAGGAAAGGTTTCTGTGTCTCCATGTGTGGCCCTAGAATATGGAATAACCTGACGGAGGAAGTCAAATTGATGTCCAAATATCAATCAGTTTAAAATCAATATTAAGACTTGACGTTTTCAGGATATGTATCTGCTGAAGAAGGATGAGTTTTTAGTGTTGCCAATTTGTAAATATGAAGAGTTTTAAGTGGTTGAAAATGGGAGTGGGAATAGTTGGGTTTTTTACTTCCCCCCACTCATTATGGACTAGATAATTTTATTTTTCGTTAAAGGGGTCAGCGTTAATAAGCTTTGCTTCTGCCTATACCCTTTCATGCACACTGATGCATTGTAATCCATTTTCTTTCTTCATTGTAAGTTTTTGTTGTTTTGGACTGTGTGCTGAATAAATGTATTTGTTTGTGCGTTCATTCATTCAAGTCTCCTTGTCGTCCTTCCCCTGTCCAGATGTCTCATCCAGTACCTTCTTGTCTGTCTCCCTCACCACACCTGCAGTACTTTTCCAGTTGTCCAAAATTGCTTCCCCTCCAACTAGTGCTTCTCTCACCTGCTCGCTAAATTTTACACAACAGTCTTCCTCCTTCAGCTTCCACCATCTGATCCTTTGTTGAGCTCTCACTCTCTTCTCCTTCTTGACGTCTAAAGTCATCCTACAAACAACCATCCTATGCTGTCTAGCAACACTCTCTCCTGCCACCACCTTACAGTCTCTGATTTCTTTTAGCTTGCACTTCCTATAAAGAATGTAGTCCACCTGTGTGCACCTTCCTCCACTCTTATATGTTACCCTGTACTCCTCCCTTTTCTTAAAGTAGGTATTCACCACAGCCATTTCCATCCTTTTTGCAAAATCAACTACCATCTGTCCTTCCCCATTCCTGTCCTTGATACCATATCTACCCGTTACTTCCTCATCATTTCTGTTCCCTTCACCAACATGCCCATTGAAGTCTGCTCCTATCACCACTCTTTCATGCTTGGGCACACTCTCCACCACCTCATCTAACACACTCCAGAAATCATCTTCTTCTTCGTCTCACAACCTACCTGTGGGGCATATGCACTGATGATATTCATCATCACCCCTTCAATTTCCAACTTCACACTCATCACCCTGTCAGACACTTGCTTAACCTCCAACACACTTAACATACTCTTCCTTTAAAATGACCCCAACACTGTTTCTCTTCCTGTCCTCACCATGGTACAACAACTTGTACCCATCGCCGATGCTCCTGCTCTTACTTCCCTTCCACTTGGTCTCTTGCACACACAATATGTCTACCTTTCTCCTCTCCATCATATCAGCCAGCTCTCTCCCTTTACCAGTCAGACTACCAACATTCAACGTCCCCACTCTCACTTCCACCCTTCTAGTTTTCCTTTTCTCCCGCTGTCTCTGGACACGTTCTCCTCTTATTCTTCTTTTTCACCCAGCAGCAGCCCAATTTCCACCGGCACCCTCTTGTGCAACAGCACTGGTGGCGGTCTTTGTTAACCCGGGCTTCAGCCAATTTGGTATGGAAATTCGATTTGTACTCTCAATTTTTAATTTTGGCTCATTTTACATCAAATGCCCTGCCTGACACAACCCTCCACATTTATCTGGGCTTTGGACTGGTACTCAGAATGCACTGGCTGCCCAAAGACTAAAGACGGGGCCCAAAGATATACCAAGTTTGGTGTTGATTGCTTGATCACTGTGGACGTTCACCCCAAACACAAATCATGCCACATACATACATACGTTGCCTTTTATATCTATCTATATAGATACACTCAACAAAAATATAAACGCAACACTTTTGGTTTTGCTCCCATTTTGTATGAGATGAACTCAAAGATCTAAAACATTTTCCACATACACAATATCACCATTTCCCTCAAATATTGTTCACAAACCAGTCTAAATCTGTGATAGTGAGCACTTCTCCTTTGCTGAGATAATCCATCCCACCTCACAGGTGTGCCATACCAAGATGCTGATTAAACACCATGATTAGTGCACAGGTGTGCCTTAGACTGCCAACAATAAAAGGCCACTCTGAAAGGTGCAGTTTTGTTTTATTGGGGGGGATACCAGTCAGTATCTGGTGTGACCACCATTTGCCTCATGCAGTGCAACACATCTCCTTCACATAGAGTTGATCAGGTTGTCAATTGTGGCCTGTGGAATGTTGGTCCACTCCTCTTCAATGGCTGTGTGAAGTTGCTGGATATTGGCAGGAACTGGTACACGCTGTCGTATACGCCGGTCCAGAGCATCCCAAACATGCTCAATGGGTGACATGTCCAGTGAGTATGCCGGCCATGCAAGAACTGGGACATTTTCAGCTTCCAAGAATTGTGTACAGATCCTTGCAGCATGGGACCGTGCATTATCCTGCTGCAACATGAGGTGATGTTCTTGGATGTATGGCACAACAATGGACCTCAGGATCTCGTCACGGTATCTCTGTGCATTCAAAACGCCATCAATAAAATGCACCTGTGTTCTTCGTCCATAACAGACGCCTGCCCATACCATAACCCCACCGCCACCATGGGCCACTCGATCCACAACAGTGACATCAGAAAACCGCTCACCCACACGACGCCACACACGCTGTCTGCCATCTGCCCTGAACAGTGTGAACCAGGATTCATCCGTGAATAGAACACCTCTCCAACGTGCCAAACGCCAGCGAATGTGAGCATTTGCCCACTCAAGTCTGTTACAACGACGAACTGGCGTCAGGTCGAGACCCCGATGAGGACGACGAGCATGCAGATGAGCTTCCCTGAGACAGTTTCTGACAGTTTGTGCAGAAATTCTTTGGTTATGCAAACCGATTGTTTCAGCAGCTGTCCGAGTGGCTGGTCTCAGACGATCTTGGAGGTGAACATGCTGGATGTGGAGGTCCTGGGCTGGTGTGGTTACATGTGGTCTGCGGTTGTGAGGCTGGTTGGATGTACTGCCAAATTCTCTGAAACGCCTTTGGAGACGGCTTATGGTAGAGAAATGAACATTCAATACACGAGCAACAGCTCTGGTTGACATTCCTGCTGTCAGCATGCCAATTGCACGCTCCCTCAAATCTTGCGACATCTGTGGCATTGTGCTGTGTGATAAAACTGCACCTTTCAGAGTGGCCTTTTATTGTGGACAGTCTAAGGCACACCTGTGCACTAATCATGGTGTCTAATCAGCATCTTGATATGGCACACCTGTGAGGTGGGATGGATTATCTCAGCAAAGGAGAAGTGCTCACTATCACAGATTTAGACTGGTTTGTGAACAATATTTGAGGGAAATGGTGATATTGTGTATGTGGAAAAAGTTTTAGATCTTTGAGTTCATCTCATACAAAATGGGAGCAAAACCAAAAGTGTTGCGTTTATATTTTTGTTGAGTGTAGATAGATGTGTGTGTGTGTACTTTATCACGTCTGTTAATGTATCATGCCCTGATGTATCTGTATGAACCCTGGGTATTTTTGGGGCTAATATGGATACATCGTGGCATGATACATTAACAGACATTTGATAAAGTACACACACAGTGTATTGTTACAAGTATTATTGCTATTTTATCTTTACACACGCTGTTTGATGCACATTTCCTTTCTACTACCTCTCATCTTGTGTGTTTATTAAGAGCTGATGTAACAAGTGAATTTCTTCATTGTGAGATCAATAGTCTTATCTCATACACTATATATATATACATATATATATATATATATATATATATATAATACACACACAGGGTGGGCCAGTAAAATGTTACCACTTTTTGATCGTACACAAGTTTTTGAAATGAGAACTTATTTGAAAATTTTATTTACAGACTTGTAACAGAAGCATCAAATTAACATTTGATACCAAAGGTTTCCCACTTTGTCTCTTGTTTTCCGCACAGTTCAATAATTGACATGTTCAATCCAAGTTCCTCTTCTTTGGATTACAGCTGCAACACACACATTGAAGTTTGTGATCACATTGTCACACATCTCAAATGGGATTCTCCGAATTTCTTTTTCATCCCTCTTGAATTAACATTCAAGAGGGATTAATTCATGATCAAAAAGTGGTAACATTTTATTGGCCCACCGTGTGTATGTGTGTGTGTGTGTGTGTGTGATATATATACATATATATATATATATATGTATATATATGTGTATATATATATATATATATATATATATATATATATATATATATACATATATGTGTATATATCACACACACACACTTTGATCTTCATAACTTTAAAATCCTCAAGATCAATGTATATTCCACTTGAACCCTAATGAATATCCTACACACTGTTTGTGTTGTGTAACTTTTGTGCGCATGTATGTGTGTGTGTATCAGGAGCACGTGCTGATGGAGGCCTATAAGAAGACTCTGAGCATGCTCGGTCAGTGTCACGGCGACATGTTGGAGGGCGAGCAGCCCCTCAGCCTCAGCCTGGCCGCTCACTCTGTGGACACCTTCAGGTACCAGGTGTCACAGGACAAAGTGTCCATTCACCTGCCCATGTGCCGCCTGCTGGCAGGTAAACTCTCACTCTGCCCCGCCCACTACCTGTGCCATCTTCCTGTCATCATCTTCACACAGTTTTGAACTGGTTTAAGTAGTGTAGTTGTGGTGAAACTAATCACCAAACCTACCGTTAGGAGAAGATGAGCAAAGAGATGTTCCAGAAAAGAAATGTTTATGTGAAGTAATCGGAACATCATTTTTATTCTTATTACACAGTAAAGTAAAATACTATCTGCTTGCTGTAATGTTGAGCCGCGGTCACGGCCTGCTCTCCCCTGAACACCGTGCACGTTGTGCACAGTGCAGCAGGTGCTGAAGGTGAACTGTGGTAAAGGTTGTGTGTTGTGCCTTATAAATGTTCTTGAAGTTCCAGAGCAGGTGGATCAGTAGGATCAGGAGCTGGTCTGCCAGTGTGTAGACCTGGGTTTGATTCCTGGTCACACTGACTGTCTCTGTCCTCGGGCAGATCACTTCATCTGCATTGTCTCAGTCCAAAGTACCCTGTGATGGACTGGTATCCTGTCCAGGGTGGACCTCGTCTCTCGCGAGCAGGTTCAGAAAATGGCTGGCTGGATGTTTTTTACCTGATGTTGCCATTTATCACTTCCTTTGGCCTACTTTTTTGTGCAGGTCTCCATGTTCTCCTCAGTAAGACAGAAGTGGCCGCTCGGTATCCCGAATGCCTTCCTCTGGTCAGTATCACATCCGGAACCCGGTCCTGCTGGGACTGGCGTTAGTTTGAGGTGTTTTAAAGTGACGTCAAGGAAATGGTGAACAGGTTCTCTGACTGAGGCTTCTAAACTGCAAGGAAACACAAACATCCTGTCCTAACCTTTCACAATAAAAGCCCCAGACATGCACTGTCTCCGCAACAACAACAATAATAATAGTGAATGAATAATAATGATTATAAGCAGTCATAGTGCCAGCATTGAAGACTGGGCCTCACCTCCAGTTCTCAGTTCCACCTCTCAAACGGTACCAGGGCACTGGCTCTTAACTGGCCTTTGATTGATGGGGTTTATTTATCCACACATTTATTTTGTCAGGTTTGTCACTCCTCATTAACCCTCTGGAGTTGAATGACAAGTCCTCCCCTCAAAAGTCACTTGACCTAATTAATCGTTCCTCCCACCAAATTCCCCACACTTTCAGTTTGAATGTTTGTTGAAAGTGTAGACTTTAACCTTTAAACCAGTTGTTAAATGTTGTTGATAGACTCAGTAAAACTTGAATAATGGTTAATAAATTTTTTCGAAGGTTTTTGCTGCATTATTTTGGTAATGTCTGTGGAGCGAGACTCCGTTCATACGCTCCTCCAACACGCACGCCAACGGACTTCTCTCTCTCTTTCCTCTTCTCTACCTGCAGCAGTTTCAAGGTGAGAGAAACCATGGCACGCTCTAAACCAAAACTGATCATAAACCCACATAGTTGATTGCGGAGGCACTGCATTCACCATGCGCGTGTGCACGTTTTTCGTCATTTCTCTGCTGTGGCCGGGTGGGAAAACATATTCTCCTTTATCATTGGTGGAAAAGCACCTGACATAAACCAGTTAAATCCACAGACTCCACGTGGATTGTTAGTGGACCCCACGTGGGATTGTTCTTGAGGAAAAAAAAAGCCACCAGAAACAAACAATGCCTCCAAGTGGCCAGCAGCAGGAATGACAAAGTTCCATTCCAAAGCTAATCAGTGCGAGTCAGAAGTCTTCCTTTGGACAGGAATTGTTTGTCAGCGCCGTGGCTGTGTGAGTCATTCAGTGTTACCTGGATTTAAACAGGCTGGTATTTGTCAAACAGCACGTGTGTGTGCGTAAATGATAAATGGACTGCATTTGTATAGCGCTTTTCCATCTGCATCAGACGCTCAAAGCACTTTACAATAATGGCTCACATTCACCCTGATGTCAAGGAGATGCCATACAAGGTGCCCACTACACCCCAGGAGCAACTAGGGGATTAAGGACCTTGCCCAAGGGCCCTTAGTGATTTTCCACTGTGTATGTGTGCGTGTGTGTGCACGTGTGTCAAACCAAATGCCTTGTTGTTAATCTGTTGAAAGTGTTGAAACGTGGTCACCTGTGTGTCCTCAGGGGGAACTCAGCCCTCACCTGCTTATCGAACTCCCGCTTCGCTGCCTTGTACTCTGTGCCCAGGTGCATGCTGGGATGTGGAGGCGGAATGGCTTTTCTCTGATCAATCAAGTGAGTCTAATTGTTGATTATCAATACTGAGCTCAGCAGTTATCAGAATTATTTGACCTCAGTTTCCAGAATTCCAGTTTGCCCGCTCATTAAGAGATGAACCTGCCTTCTGCCATCATCAACAAGACAGTAATTAAGACACGTTTCGCCTCAGAACACGTCCCTGTGTGTTGTAGCCGGTTTGTCTTCCAGGTGGTTGGACACATTTGAGGCTGTTTAAATAGTCACACGCACACGTGTCCAAGTGTGTCTCTTGGATTTGGATACAGAATGCGCAACAGATGCAGTGTTTCATCACGGACACAGTCACACACACGGGCTTGTTTCAGCATCATGTTCACGGTGCAATGATGTCACATTTTCTTGGAGGTGCAGGGATCAAAACATTCACTCACATTGATTCTGAGAAGTAGGACGTGAAGGAAAAAAGACAGACACCTCGGTAAGTTCGATTTTTTTTTTTTTTTTTTTTTTTTTGCCAGAATTGTTCACTTGGTGAAACAAGCATCAGATTTGGCATGAATGTTCTTCATAAATCAGTGTTTGAGGAAAAAAGTGCTGGCTACTTGAAAATCCAATATGGTGGCCAGGTAGGGGTCAGTTGAAGAATTACACAGGGGTCAAAATGTAAAAATGCTCCAATCATATTAAAAAATATAGCACATTATTTGTCTGATCATAAATAATCCACAAAGGTATTGTTTGGACTATCTATGACTGAATGTTTTGGGGTAAAAACAGCAAGAATGGTGACAAAGGTCAGTTTCAGTTTGTACAGGGGTCAAAAGTTAAAGTTGCTTCAATCTTTGTAAAATGTGATGCAAATTATTGGTTGAGTTAATAGGGTTTTAAAAAGGAATAGTTTGCACCATGTGTCATGCTTAGTTATCATGTTACAGGGTTACATATGTCACATGTCATAGAATCCAGTGGACGTCAACATTGTTTGACCTTTACTTTGCAAACCAAACATTCAACACAGTCAAAACTATTCCAGTTATTAATCCTATTAGCTCAACCATTAATTTGCGCCACCTTTTACCAAAATCGGAGCAACTTTAACTTTTGACCCCTGTACAAACTGAAATTGACCTTTGTCACCATTCTTGCTGTTTTTACCCCAAAACTCCAGAACATTCAGTCATAGATAGTCCAAACTATACCTTTTTGGAATCCTAATTGGTGTCCTAATGTGGTGTCACGGACCGGCAGAGAGAATTAAAAAAGCAGCTTTTAGTACCAAAACAACCAAAGCCATAAAATAAACCTTTACTTTGTCATTTTCACCATTTTAAAGTCATTTCTTGTGTTAATGTGACATCTCATGGATTAAAAGTTTACGAACAAATATAATCTTATCTACATTTAAAATGATGCTTTAAACCTAAAGGTAAAACTATGCAATCCATTTTTTGCAGAGATTTGCTGTAAAAAAGTAAAAACAAAACAAACAAAGAAAAAACATTACAAGCATGCACCACCAGAGGGCAGACAGCTCACACCAGCCCACCTGTTCTCACAACAAAAACGGAGGCCGTCAACCTGAGAACACTGATTTCTTTCTTCAGTACAATCTCACCTCCTCTGTGATCTTCTGATGGTTCTCTGGACTCAGGACTCAATGTCTCTTTGCTGGATGGGAGCTGCTGCTCACTGCTTAGGTCAACCGTTGAATGGAGAGAATTTCTGGAGATGACTAAATATTTCCAGAAATAATAAAAAAGAGAATGAATAATAAAGGCAGAAAGTGAATCATGATAACAATAATAACTTGATCATTTGGATGTGCTGTTAATGGAATTACTGGATACAGCCATTGATATGGACTGAATCAACAGTTTTCTTTTGTAGTTTGGCATAGAGGAGGTCCACATGTGGCATTATATGATGGAAAAGTTGCAGGAAGAACTTGAAGTTCAGATGCTCCAGTAGCATGATGAAGGCTTCTGCTTCTCTGACATCACTGGGCTCAAAGTCACCAGAGTCTCGTATGGTCTCAAAACAGCGAATGAGGTCCTCCCTGTGCTCATACATGATGTTGATGGCACGGCTGTGAAAGTTCCACCTGACAGCGCTGGATGTTGGCAGCCTTTGGGCCACAATTTTATTAAGCACACCTGTTCACTTGGGAGAAAGGTTGGAAAAGATCCTTACTTTGGACATGCGAGAGGTGGCCTGTGGCTTGATCAGGTTGAGCTGATGTGCGTAGCAGTGGGTGTAGTGGGCATTGGGGTATGTTGGTGTATCTTCCTCTGAACACCTGCTGTGGCTTCTCTCATCACACTGGCTCCATCATACACCTGAAGAATGAGCTGACTTTTCTGATCCTCATTAAGAATGGCAGCAAGACGCTCTTTCAGTGCCGTGGAGATGGACTCGACTGTAGCTGACTGCATGGGAATGGACTCAAAAAAATCTTTCCTGCAGGTGGTTTCTTGGATCAGTGTAGCACAGTACCGGCACAAGTTGGGATTGAGTGGGAATATCCA